>NW_027590301.1:402500-460000 GCF_964213995.1 Mustelus asterias | reverse complement strand
GTGTGTGTGGGAGAGAGAGTGTGTGAAAGAGTGTGTGTGTGTAAGAGAGTGTGTGAGAGTGTGTGAGAGAGTGTGTGAATGTGTGTGAGAGAGAGTGTGTGAGAGAGTGTGTGTGTGAGAGTGTGTGAGAGAGTGTGTGTGTGTGTGTGAGAGAGTGAGTGTGTGTGCGAGAGAGAGAGAGTGTGAGTGTGTGTGAGAGCGTGTGAGGGAGTATTTATGTGTGTGTTGATGAGAGTGTGTTAAGGCGAGTGTTTCCGAGAGAGTGAATGTGTTTATGAGAGTGAATGTGTGTGTGAGATGTGTGTGTGTTTGAGTGTGTGTGTGTAAGTGTGTAATAGGGAGTGAGTGTACAAAGTGAGTAAGTGTATAAGAGTGAGTGAGTGCCGGCAGGAGAGGGCATGAGTGTTAAGTTTCAGTTTATCTACTAGTGTGACAAGTAGGGTTACATTAACACTGCAATGAAGTTACTGTGAGAATCCCCCAGTTGCCACACTCCGGCGCCTGTTCGGGTAACACTGAGGGAGAATTTAGCACGGCCAATGCACCCTAACCAGCACATCTTTCAGACTGTGGGAGGAAACCGGAGCACCCGGAGGAAACCCACGCAGACACGGGGAGAACGTGCAGACTCCGCACAGACAGTGACCCAAGCCGGGAATCGAACCCGGGTCCCTGGCACTGTGAGGCAGCAGTGCGAACCACCGGTGATAAGGGGGAGAGTTAACAGAAAGCAGCTGGTGAGAATATACTGGCCGCTTTTAATTTAATCCAAATTAATGAATTAGAAACTTTTAACCTAAGGAATTGACATCCGAGGATTTCAGTTTAAAATCCCATTGAAGCTCCCTGTCTCATAATGGGATGTTTTTGCCTGTATTTAGTAATTAGTGACTTCATATCTCACAGGGAGATTAATAAAACTTTTTTCCAATTGATAGGGACAGCTCAATGGACAAAACTGGTGTGAGAAAGGGGCAAATCCTTTGAAAATGGAGGCAGAGAGGAGGCTTTGTTCAACTCCCATTCTTTCCCTGTCTTCAGCAGGCTGGGCAGGAAGTGTGAGCAGAGAGGGGGGGATAGACAGACACACACTGACACAATCCCCCCAATACACTCACTCACACATCCCCATTCCCCCTCCACTCGCTGGGTTGTGGGGAGCGGCTGCAAGGATTTTCCGGGCTGCTGTGGGGGGGTCAGGGGGTGATTGAAATGGACGAACACGACCAACAGGGGAAAAGAAATAAAGTTTGAAACTAAACTAAAGAAACTAAAGACAGGAACTTGCAGAATCCATTGCCTCCCTGCATTAACATATCAAGAGTCAGTCTGACATTGCCACAAACTCCTCTGGGGTGAGAGGGGGAGGGGGGGTGAATTAGCATCTCAATAGAGAGACAGACATTGTAAACATGTCAGAGACTCAGGGTGGGGTTTGCATCCAGCACACTCAGGATAAATGTGAATCTGAGAGCCTTCAGTCCCCACACCAATAATCCCCCTGCACTGAAAACATTCCCACTCTGATTCAGTGTGTGTGTGTGTCAGTGTGTGTGTCAATCTGCTTTTTGACCTGTGCTTTGCTTGTGTGGACATGATGCTGAATGGACTTGAATGGAAATGCTGGACTCCTCGCTGTGATATGTTGTGTGTCTTATTGTTAAAATGGCCGTGTCTCTTTTTCTCTCTCTTTTTAACCAATTTTTATCTCTCTTTCTCCTGAGGAATTTTGAAAACTGGGGATGTGTCGCGGATCCAAAGGACGGGAATGTTTGTGACCAGGACGAGGGAGAGGAGCTTCTTCCAGAGGGAGGGCTGACTGAGGCTTCACCCAGGTGAGTTGTGTGTGTTTATTATCCTGATCCAGATTTAATGTTTCATATCAGAAGGAGCGAGATCTGAATGAGAGTGGAATAGAGAGACAGAGAGAAACACACAGGGAGGGAACTGTCTCAATCTCTTTCGTCTCTGCTTTACAACTGACTTGTTGTGTTTGGATGTCACTGAGAGATTGTGTAACTAAGGTGAGATCCTGGGTTTTTGCTGTTGTATTTAATTTAAATAATTTCTTGTATTTTAATTATTTTCTCTCTCTCTCTTTCCCCAAGAATTAATGTTTAGATTTTACTGAGAGATTGTGCAACTGAGAAGGGGGAATCCTGGGCTCTTGTGCTATTTAATTTAAACATTTTCTTGTATTTTAATTAATTATTTTCTCTTCTTCCCAGGAATTTGAATTTTGAAGACTGCAATGGGACTCGGAATCCTTGGACAAGGGGCTTTTCTCCAGAGGAGGAAGGATGGACTGAGGCCTGTTCTATAGGCCGCATGTGAATTGTTATCTCTTATTACCCCAATCCAGGTTTAATTTTAATCTCGCTTCCTCGGATGAAGCAGTTCTAGTTAGATTGTGGGATGTGGGAGGGCTGGAGTTTGAAACCCTGGGGTTAAAATAACCCGGCTTTGCAATTAGTCACAAACATGTTAACCCTTTGGTGGGTGGCAAAGAGTAAATTAAATATCTGTAATATGAAACTGTCGAAAAGTTTGATATAAATCCAAAATAACAGGGGTGGGAGAGAGTGATTTACCCGAATGTTAAATAAGTTTCACAGAGGACATTACAATTCAATTTTCTGAAGTTCAGCCATTACATTTATCTTCCCCTCTACAGCTTTCTTCCCCATTCTGTCTATTTCTCTCTGCTTTTCTCTCTGTCTCTCCCTCCAGTACTTTTTCCCATCTTCAGCTTTCTCTCCCTTCCTGTCTCTTTCCACTCATCTCTCTCTCTCTCTCTCGAGCATTCTTCCATATCTGTCTATCACTCTCCAGAATGTCTCTCTCTCTCTGGCTCCATCTTTCTTTGTGTCTCTTTAAATCTTTAATCAATAAAAACTCTCCGTTATTGTAAACAGGGAGACAGGAATATGGCATCACTCATTTCAATTCAGAATACATGAGAGACTGCAATGGGACTCAGAATCCTTGGACAAGGGGCTTTTCTCCGGAGGAGGATGGATGGACTGAGGCCTGTTCTATAGGCCGCATGTGAGTTGTCGTCTCTTTATTACCCCGATCCAGGTTTAATTTTAATCTCGCTTCCTCGGATGAACCAGTCCTGGTTCGATTGTGGGGTGTGAGGTGGGCTGGAGTTTGAAACCGTGGGGCTAAAATATCCCCACTTTGCAATTAGTTACAAACACATTAACCCTTAGGTGGGTGGCAAAGAGTAAATTAAATGTCTGTAATATGAAACTGTCTCAATTTATTTTAAATCCAAGGTAACAGGGATGGGTGACAGAGCGCTGCTCCTAATTGCAGAATAAAATTCACAGAGGCCTTTACAATTCAGTTTTCAGAAGTTTAGAATTTCATTTAGTCCTCTCTGCAGCTTTTCTCCCATTCTGTCTATTTCTCTCTGCTTTCTCTCTCTCCATCCCTTTCCTTCCTCTATCTGTCTCTCTTTTTTATTCCCTCTCTCTCCCTCTTTTTCCCAGGAAATAATATTTTGTTGGACAATCTCTCAGTAAAATCTAAGAAGGGGGAATCCTGGGCTCTTGTGCTATTTAATTTAAACATTTTCTTATATTTAAATTAATTATATTCTATCTCTCCCAAGGAATTAATATTTAGTTAGACAATGTCTCAGTGAGATCTTAGAAGGGGGAATCCTGGGGCTTTTGTGCTCTTTAATTTAAACATTTTCTTGTACTTTAATTAATTATTTTCTCTGTTCCCCAGGAATTTGAATTTCAGACTGCAACATGACTTGGAATCCTTGGACAAGGGGCTTTTCTCCAGAGGAGGATGGATGGACTGAGGCCTGTTCTATAGGCTGCAAGTGAGTTGTTATCTCTTATTACCCTGATCCAGGTTTAATTTTAATCTCGCTTCCTCGGATGAACCAGTTCTGGTTCAATTGTGGGAAGTGGGGAGGCTGGAGTTTAAAACCCTGGGGTTAAAATATCCCGGCTTTGCAATTCGTTTGGTGGGTGGCAAAGAGTAAATTAAATATCTGTAATATGAAACTTTCTAAAAGTTTGATGCAAATCCAAAGTAACAGGGATGGGAGAGACTGACTTACCCGAATGTTAAATACGTTTCACAGAGGACATTACAACTCAATTTTCTGAAGTTCAGCCTTTACATTTATCTTCCCCTCTACAGCTTTCTTCCCCATTCTATTTCTCTCTGCTTTTCTCTCTGTCTCTCCCTCCAGTATTTTTCCCCTATCTTCAGCTTTCTCTCCCTTCCTGTTTCTTTCCATTCATCTCTCTCTCTCTCTCGAGCATTCTTCCATATCTATCACTCTCCAGAATCTCTCTCTCGAGCATTCTTCCATATCTGTCTATCACTCACCAGAATCTCTCTCTCTCTCTCTGGCTCCATCTTCCTTTGTGTCTCTTTAAACCTTTAATCAACAAAAACTGTGTTATAAACAGGGAGACAGGAATATGGCATCGCTCATTTCAATGCAGAGTACATGAGAGAGAGGGAAAGAAACAGCTATGGACAGAGACAACGAGTGAGAAAGAGAGGGGACAGGGACAAGGATCTAGACAGGGACATCCATCTTTACACTGAGTGAGAGAGACAGGAGCAGAGGGAGAAAAGAGAGGGAGATAGTGAAAGGGAGATGGAGGGAGTTGTAGAAATCAATCCCGGGAGGGCGATTTTAAAAAGTGTCCCGAAGGAATCAGCAGCCCCTTCCCAAACTGAAAGAGGGAGATGAGCAGCTCCTGGAGTCTGAGAGGGAGACAGGGATGGACTGGGGGGTTGTGGATATTTGATTCAGTTTTAGGAGATTCTGTTTGTAGATGTCTCTCTCTCTGTTCATGCCATTCTGATGTTTCTGAGAGATTGTGTAACTGAGAGGGGGGAATCCTGCGTTTCGGTGAGATTTAATTTAAATGGTTTCTTGTATTTAATTAATTTTCTCTCTCTTTTCCCCAATAATTCATATCTAGTTAGACAATCTCTCAGTAAAATCTCAGAAGGGGAATCCTGGCCTCTTGTGCTATTTAATTTAAACAATTTCTTGTATTTTAATTAATTATTTTTTCTCTCTCCTCTTCCCAGGGATTTGAATTTTGAAGACTGCAATGGGACTCGGAATCCTTGGACAAGGGGCTTTTCTCCAGAGGAGGATGGATGGACTGAGGCCTGTTCTATAGGCCGCATGTGAGTTGTCTCTTTCTTACCCTGATCCAGGTTTAATTTTAATCACGCTTCCTCGGATGAACCAGTTCTGGTTCGATTGTGGGGTGAATAAACTGAAGGTCGATAAGTCCCCTGGGCCTGATGAAATGTATCCTAGGATTCTTTGGGAGGCAAGGGATGAGATTGCAGAGCCTTTGGCGTTGATCTTTGGGTCCTCGCTGTCCACGGGGATGGTGCCAGAGGACTGGAGAATGGCGAATGTTGTTCCTCTGTTTAAGAAAGGGAATAGAAATGACCCTGGTAATTATAGACCGGTTAGTCTTACTTCGGTGGTTGGTAAATTGATGGAAAGGGTCCTTAGGGATGGGATTTACGACCATGATGCGGATTAATCCGAGATAGTCAGCACGGATTCGTGAAGGGCAAGTCGTGCCTCACAAATTTGATAGAATTTTTTGAGGAGGTAACTAAGTGTGTTGATGAAGGTAGGGCAGTTGATGTCATATACATAGATTTTAGTAAGGCATTTGATAAGGTCCCCCATGGTCGGCTTATGATGAAAGTGAGGAGGTGTGGGATGGAGGGAAAGTTGGCCGATTGGATAGGTAACTGGCTGTCTGACCGAAGACAGAGGGTGGTGGTCGATGGAAAATTTTCGGATTGGAGGCAGGTTGCTAGCAGTGTGCCGCAGGGATCAGTGCTTGGTCCTCTGCTCTTTGTGATTTTTATTAATGACTTAGAGGAGGGGGCTGAAGGGTGGATCAGTAAATTTGCTGATGACACCAAGATTGATGGAGTAGTGGATGAGGTGGAGGGCTGTTGTAGGCTGCAAAGAGACATAGATAGGATGCAAAGCTGGGCTGAAAAATGGCAAATGGAGTTTAACTCTGATAAATGTGAGGTGATTCATTTTGGTAGGACAAATTTAAATGTGGATTACAGGGTCAAAGGTAGGGTTCTGAAGACTGTGGAGGAACAGAGAGATCTTGGGGTCCATATCCACAGATCTCTAAAGGTTGCCAGTCAAGTGGATAGAGCTGTGAAGAAGGCCTATAGTGTGTTAGCTTTTATTAACAGGGGGTTGGAGTTTAAGAGCCGTGGGGTTATGCTGCAACTGTACAGGACCTTGGTGAGACCACATTTGGAATATTGTGTGCAGTTCTGGTCACCTCACTATAGGAAGGATGTGGAAGCGCTGGAAGGAGTGCAGAGGAGATTTACCAGGATGCTGCCTGGTTTGGAGGGTAGGTCATATGAGGAAAGGTTGAGGGAGCTAGGGCTGTTCTCTCTGGAGCGGAGGAGGCTGAGGGGAGACTTAATAGAGGTGTATAAAATGATGAAGGGGATAGATAGAGTGAACGTTCAAAGACTATTTCCTCGGGTGGATGGAGCTATTACAAGGGGGCATAACTATAGGGTTCGTGGTGGGGGATACAGGACGGATATCAGAGGTAGGTTCTTTACGCAGAGAGTGGTTGGGGTGTGGAATGGACTGCCTGCAGTGATAGTGGAGTCAGACACTTTAGAAACATTTAAGCGGTTATTGGATAGGCACATGGAGCACACCAGGATGATAGGGAGTGGGATAGCTTGATCTTGGTTTCAGATAAAGCTCGGCACAACATCGTGGGCTGAAGGGCCTGTTCTGTGCTGTACTGTTCTATGTTCTATGTTTGGGGGGGCTGGAGTTTGAAAGCCTGGGGTTAAAATATCCCGGCTTTGCAATTAGTCACAAACAGGTTAACCCTTTGGTGGGTGGCAAAGAGTAAATTATGCATGAAACTGTCTATAAGTTTGTTTTAAATCTAAAATAACAGGGGTCGGAGACAGAGCAATGAACCTAATTGTTGAATAAAATTCACAGAGGCCTTTACAATTCAGTTTACAGATGTTCAGATTTTCATTTCATCCTCTCCACAGCTTTTCCCCCATTCTGTCTATTTCTCTCTGCTTTTCTCTCCATTTCCTTCCTCTATCTGCCTCTCTTTATTCTCTCTCTCTCCCTCTTTTTCCCAGGAATTAATATTTAGTTGGACAATCTCTCAGTAAAACCTGGAAAGGGGCAATCCTGGGATTTTGTGCTGTGTGATTTTCATTCTGGGTGTCCCGGGGGGTTTGATTTCACTGTCTCAGCCCCTCTCTGCCTCACTCTCTCTCTCTGTATAAACTTTTCCCAAATTACAAAACACTCAACACAGCTGACTGCACCTTGTGGGATCTTGCTGGGGATTTTGTTTTAAAAAGGGTGTTTTCTCAGAGGCAGTTTAAACCTTTCAGGGGACTGTGGGGAAGTCTCCAGACTTGGGACAACACACACACAGGGTTGGGGGCTGGGGGTGGCGGGCGGGGGGGAGGTGGGCAGTCAGGTATACTGGTATTCTGGGAGACTGATATTCCCAACAAGGGCCAGAGGTCTCAGTGCTGAAACATATTAAACTGTTCAAACAGAGGCAGGCAGAAAGCCATGAGGCTTCAGAGCTCCCTGTAGATGCAAAGGTAACTCCCATTGCCAAAAAGTAGCCACATGTGAAGTGGAAACACCTTCCCTCAGCTTGTTACACACTGACCTTTCCACAAACCCCAACATGTTTACAAACACTCGCTGCAGTTTCTGCAAACTTTGTATCAAACTGCCTCCCATTCTGCTCAATACTGACCCCCTCTCAACCTGGCACTGAACTAGTGTCTGAATTGAGACAGAGACACACAGACAGAGTTTTTAAAGTTGAAAGTTTTAAAGTTTATATATTAGTGTCACAAGTAAGGCTTACATTAACACTGCAATGAAGTTACTGAGAGAGACAGAGAGAGGCAGAGACACACAGAGACAGAGACATAGATAAAGAGACAGAAAGAGTCAGAGAGATAAAGAGACAGAGAGGATGTTTAAAGTTTGTTTATTCCTGTCACAAGTAAGGCTCACATTAACGCTGCAGTTACTGAGAGAGACAGAAAGAGAGAGTTTTTAAAGTTGAAAGATTTAAAGTTTATTTATTAGTGTCACAAGGCTTACATTAACACTGCAATGAAGTTAGTGAGAAAGACAGAGATAGAGGGAGCATCCAGAGTGGGTTCAGTAACACATTTATTGATCAGATATCTCTCTCTGTGACTCTTTAGCGATGAGATATTCAGCCAGGATGGTTTCACTGACCCTCTTCAGCAGGCAGATATTCCCAAATCCAGCCTAGGTCTCAGACACACACACACCACTCACACATTCCCTCTGCTCTGTCCAAGGGAATATTTTAATCCAGGAATTTCTATTTTATATTTACAGGGTGAGGGGGGGGAGAAACTCAACTCAAAAATCCTGCAGTCTCTCCAAGCTGCTTTTAAATTTCAATTCAAACCCTGGGCCACATGGGAAGCTGCAGAGATTGGGAAACTTACCAAACCCAGTTTGTGTGTGAGAGTGTCTGCAGCTTTTGTGTCTTTGAACTTGCGAGGGTGCCAGGGAGAGAATGTCACTGTCTTCACCTCTCTCTCTGCCTCTCTGTATAAAAAAATCACCAAATTAAACCACACTCAATAATGCGACCATACACAATTAATTATCAAATATCTGTCTCTCTCGCTTTATCTCTATCTCTCCCCGTCTCTCTCTCTCCCTGTTCTCTCTCTCCCTGTCTCTTCTCGAGCAGAAACAGGTGGAGACAGAGAGGCAGGGAGAGAGAGGAAGAGGGAGGGATGGAAACAGCTGGAGTTGTGGGTTAGATGCAGGGGGAGAGACACAGGCTGTTAGAGGGAGGGGGGGTTTCAGTGAGGGACAGGGTCTCCAGTTTAATTCTGAGGGTCCTGAGAGAGGGATTTCACTGTCTCAGCCCCTCTCTGGCTCCCTCACTCTGTATAAACAATTCCCAAATTTAAAAAACGCTCAACACAGCTGACTGCACTTTGTGGGATCTTGCTGTGCACCACAGTGATTTTAGTTTTAAAAAGGGTTACTTTTAAGAGGGAGTTCCGGCCTTTCTGGAGATTTGGGATGATGCAGACACACACACACACACACACACAGGGTAGTGAGTGGGGAAGGGGGCTCACAGCAGGCGAGAGAGTGGGGGGTGGGGGGAGGACTGTGTCCCATCTGATTCAGGTTCACATTGCTGCTGCTGCTGTGGGATCTTGCTGTGCACACACTGGGCCTGTGGCCTTTGGCTGCACTGCAACAGCGACCGCACTTTTTATTTTCAAACAAAATCTGGCCCAGGGACCGCAAAGTGGGTTCAAGGAAAAAGCTTGAAAAGGGGTCGGGTAAATTCAAGCACTTTAATCGCCGAGGCATCGTAGGCTCTGGAGCAAGTGCTGGGGAATGGGAGGAGGATAGATTGGGATTTGATGGCCAGCATGGAGCTGGTGGGCCGAAGGGCCTGTTTCTGTGCTGTGTGACTCCAGATTCTTTTCTCTCTCTCTTTTCCCAGGAATTTCTATTTGGATGGGGGGTGGGTATAGAATTTCCCTGTCTCTGTCTCTCCAGCGTTCTTACCAATCCCAGCACCCCTCCCCTCTCTCTCTCCCCAGACATTCCTGTCCATATTTCATCTTTCAATAAAATGTTTAAGAAAACACCAATGTGAATTGTTGTCAATTTAATTTGGGAAGAGAGAGAGAGAGAGGAGTGGATCCCATTTCCCACACACTCTCCTGCAGTCCTCACCCACAACATTTATTTAATCTGGCCCTCACCAGGTTGTGTGTGTGGGATCTTGCTGTGCACACAGGTGGGTCTGGCTCCCTATTCCTCGCACTGTGACCGTGAGCAGAACTTTAAACAGGAAAGATGTTGGGGAGGCGGAGGAGGCAGAGAGAGAGACAGAGAAATGGAGGGAGAGCTAAACAGAGAGGGTGTGGGGGGGAGGGGTGTGAGAGGGTCTCAGGAGGGGCAGGGGGAAAGAGACACAGAGTCTGGGGCTGCCCTCCTCCATCGTGGGACTGGCAGTGGGATCTTGCTGTGCAGAATTACCTTCATTGTCATTTGAATCATTCATTCATTGACTAAGGGAGGGTGGGGGTGTGATTGTGGGATTATAAATATTGTTACCACGCTGAGGTGATGTTTCCCTCTGCGCTATTTTGTAACCCCCCCAAAGAGATACACCTTGCCTCGTAATCTTAAGTGTGTGTGAGACAGGAGGAAGCTACTGGTTTTAGACAGATGTGCAGAAGGAGGTCATTCGGCCCATCTAGTCTGTACCGACCACAATCCCAACCAGGCCCTATTCCCATGACCCCACACTTTTAACCTGCTAATCCCCCTGACACTAGGGTCAATTTAACACGGCCAATCCACCGAACCCGCACAGCTTTGTGCTGTCGGAGGAATTGGTAAATTAAAGCAGGATCTGACACTCTCTGTATCAGGAACAACTAACAGGTCTTTAATTTAGACTGGGTGACAACCTTATTAAAACAATGAACAAACTGAATAAACTCCCCAGTAGAATGCTGTTCCAATGACAAGACTCACTCAGGAATAATGAAATAAATCATTACAGAATAGAGTCACTCTCAAATAATATAATACCAGGCGTCTGTTGGAAGTGTGAACTTTCTTCTGCTGCTTGGGTCTGGAATACTTTCTGAGTTGGTTTCTGCTTCTATTTAGATGGTGATGTGATGAAGCTGTATATATTACTGCAGGATTCAGTATCAGACTCTCCCTCCTTCAATCTAAAGAGGCAGCAAGGTCGCTCCCTCCCCGTTATTTCCCCCTGTCCCGGGTTTAAATACCCAGAATTTCCTCACAGTATTCCTGCAATTTGAGTGGCTTGAGGCTGTCACCAACGCTCCAATTTGAATGCAATTGGTTGTGTGTGTTTGAGAGCTTGTTTTAAAATCATTGACCCAATTCAAAGCCTGTTTTGCTCTGCTGGGACTCTGGCTGCTGCTTTGGACACAAATGTTGTAAAGTTGTCTTCTGCAGCCCTGCTTTCTGCAGTTTAAAATCCCCAGCACAAAGACACAGGCTTTCTAAAGACACAACGCTGGATGGTTCGGTTTGGTTTTCTCAGCATTTCTTTTCAATATTTACATTTGTCAAACACCAGATGTTTTACCCTAGATGCAACTTCATAACAATATTAGAGAGAGACAGAGAGAAAGAAAGGGAGAGAGAAAGACAGAGAGGGAGAGAAAGAGAGAGAGAGAGAAAGGGAGAGAGAGAGACAGAGACGGGAGAGTGAGGGAAAGCAGGAAAGGGCAGCAAGAGGTCAGGGTTGTGGGGGAGTGCAGTGAGGGGGTGGGGGAAGAGACACAGGATCTGGGGGTCTCTCGTGTGGAGGGAGAGAGAGGGAGACGTGTGGTTCCCTCATTTCCCACTCACTTTACCCCAATCCTCATTTAAAAATCACTTTGTATCTGGCCCTGCTCAGACTGTGTGTGGGATCTTGCTGTGCCCTCATGCTCTCTGTCTCCCCTCCTCCCCTCCCCATATTCCCCGCACCATGACAGTGCCCCACATTTTAAACATAAAAAGATGGAGGGGAAGGAGGGTGGGGTAGAGAGAGGAACAGAGAAGGGGTGGGGAGTGTCGGGGGCTGAGTGGAGGGGGGTAGGGGGATAGAGACAGAGGCTCTGGGGGTGGGTGGTGTCCTCCTGCAGTGTGGGACTCCCTGTGGGATCCTGATTGCAGCATTCCCAGTCTCTGAGAGAAAGAGAGAGACAGAAAGAGAAAGAGGGGGAAAGACAGAGAGAGAGAGAGAGAGACAGGCAGGGAGAAAGAGAGAGAGAAACAGTGTGAGGGAGAGAGAGAGAAAGACAGAGAAAGATGGAGGGAGAGAGAGAGAGAAAGATGGACGGAGAGAGAGAGAAAGGCAGACAGGGAGTGAGAGAGAAAGATGGAGGGAGTGGGAGAGAGAGAGGGGGAGAGTGAGGAGGAAAACAGGAAAAGACAGCAAGAGGTGAGGTTTGTGGGGGTGCAGTGAGGGGGTGGGGGAAGAGACACAGGATCACAGTGACCCGAGCTGGGAATTGAACCCGGGTCCCTGGAGCTGTGAGGCAGCAGCGCCAACCACTGTGCCCCCGTGTAGCCCTACATGTTATGATTCAATTCTGAGGGTCCCGGGGCGAAGGGGGGGGGGGGTGGATTTCACAGCCTCAGCCCCTCTCTGCCTCACTCTCCCTCTGTATAAACATTTCCCAAATTAAAACACACTCAACACAGCGAACTGCACCTTCTGGGATCTTCCAGAGCACCACAGAGATTGTGTTTTAAAAAGGGTTTGGCTTCGTTTTAAGAGGGAGTTCAACCCTTTCTGGGAATTTGGGATGAGACACACAGGGTAGTGAGTGGGGAAGGGGGCTCACAGCAGGCGAGAGTGTTGGGGGTGTGTTGGGGAGGACTGTGTCCCATTTGATTCAGGTTCACATTGTTGCTGCTGCTGCTGTTGTTGTGGGATCTTGCTGTGCACACACTGGGCCTGTGGCCTTTGCTCGCACTGCAACAGTGACCACACTTTATTAAACAAAATCTCGCTCACGGACCGCAAAGTGGGTTCAAAGGAAGAAGTGTAAACGGGGTCGGGTAAATTAAAGCACTTCAATCGCCGAGGCATCGTAGGCTGTGCAGCGAGTGCTGGGGAATGGGGGGAGTATAGATTGGAATTTGATGGCCAGCATAGACCTGGTGGGCCGAAGGGCCTGTTTCTGTGCTGTGTGACTCCAGATTCTCCTCCCTCTTTTCCCAGGAATTTCTATTTGGATGGGGGGGGCGTTCATAATTTCCCTGTCTCTGTCTCTCCAGCGTTCTTACCAATCCCAGCACCCCTCCCCTCTCTCTCTCCCCAGACATTCCTGTCTATATTTCATCTTTCAATAAAATGTGATGGAAAACACCAATGTGAATTTTTTGGATTTAATTTCAGGGAGGGAAAGACAGAGAGAGAGAAAGAGAGAGACAGGGAGGGAGGGAAAGACAGACAGAGACAGAGAAAGACAGGGCGGGGGGGGGGGGGGGGGGGGGAAGGAGAGACAGACAGAGAGAGAGAGAAAAGCAGCCGAATAAAACCTGCAGCAGCCGCTTTATTCCATCGGATTGGGGATGTGATTGTGGGTTTTCCTGCTATCTCTCTCTCTCTCCCATCTTTCTCCTTTCATTGTGAGTTATCAGGGAAGGAGAGAGAGAGAAAGGGAGGGTAACAGAGGGAGATCAAAGGCAGAGGGGCAGGGAGAGGAGACACACTGGAGGGGGGCTGGGTTAGGGGTGGGTCCTCTGCTCTGCACTCACAGCCCAGCTCCCCAGTCTCTGGGGAAAAGACCCTCACTCACACCCTCCCAGAAGGTGGGATTTGTAACCAGCGGCTGTGTGACTGAGGCTGAATCTGGGCTGTTGTGTTTGAATAGATTTTTTCCCAATATAAAGATATTGGAATGTGGCTGCTGCCACATTGCAGTGAGAGAGAGATGTGGCTTTGCAGGAGCTTCCCTCCCCATTTCCCCATGGAAATCACTGAGAAATAGCAAACGTGGCCCACAACACGTCATTATTTGAAACGGTCAGACAGAAACTTATCAGAGAGAGCATTTTAATCCCCATTCATCCCCAGACGGAGAAACAGAGCAGAGATCAGGACAGATTATCCAGAGTAAGAGAGACCGGGGCAAAGATGGGGTATTGGATATATATATAGATCTGGGGGGAAAGCAAAAGAGACAGAGGGGGCTGGACATGTTCAGAGATAGAGGCAGAGAAAGAGAGAAACAGCGAGAGACAGAGGGAATGGGAGAAGGGTGTGACTGTGCTCGAAGTGGAAGGTTCCCTGTTCATATCGAATGTACAAACAGCACCAATGCTGGAGTGACTTATTATTTTCATTTGCGGGGGGGGGGAGAGATGGAGGGGAAAGAGAGGGAGACGTGTGGTTCCCTCATTTCCCACTCACTTTATCCCAATCCTCACTTCAAAATCACTTTGTATCTGGCCGTGTTCAAGCTGTGTGTGTGTGGGATCTTGCTGTGCACTCATGCTCCGTCCCCCTGCCCCATATTCCTCACACTATGACAGAGCCCCATGCTTTAAACATAAAAAGATGGAGGGGAAGGAGGGTGGGGTAGAGAGAGAGAAACAGGGTGAACAGAGAAGGGGTGGGGAGTGTTGGGTGCTCAGTGGAGGGGGGTAGGGGGATAGAGACAGAGGCTCTGGGGGGGGGGGAGGTGTCCTCCTGCAGTGTGGGACTCCCTGTGGGATCCTGATTGCAGCATTCCCAGTCTCTCTCCCTCTCACTGTGAAGCACTCAGGAGGGAGAGGGAGCTGAAATTCAAATTCCTGAGCCTGGGGGAAAGGCTTGTTCTCAATCCCAGAGTCCTGCTTGTGTTTTTAGACAGGGCGCTGGGATTTGTGGGTGTGGATGGAGAAGATTGTTCTGTTTAACTGGGGGGTGGGAGAGAGGGGGGTTTGTTCTTTCCACCTGAGGAATAATGCAGCCTCTGTGACTAGGCCGCACTTCACGGCCTAAATCTCAGCAGCACTTTTGCATTCGCTTAATTCCCCAACAGGGTTTAAGTGGCTGAATTCAATGGTTCAATAAAATGTGAAGCAGCCGCTTCAGGGTGGGATTGTGGATTTTCCTGCCCCCCCGCCCCCCTCTCATTTCCCTTTTGATTGTGAGTTTTATTTTAAACGGTCAGACAGAAACTTAGAGAGAGCATTTCAATCCTGCTTCACCTCGAGAGAGAGAAACAGAGCAGAGATCAGGACAGGTTATCCAGAGACGGGGTATTGGACAGATATAGATCTGGGGGAAGTGTGTAGGAGACGGAGAGGGAGAAACAGAGGGGGGGGGGGGGAGAGAGGTGACTGACAGAAGTGGGAACTTCATTGGGGCCTCCTGTGTTTATTCACTGGCCTGTCTCTGGAGTAAAGCCCCCAGAATGCTTTGATGTGTTTAATAAATTCAATATCGGGACAGTCAGGAGGCAGTTGGAAGTTCATTGCATTTGAAACTTGTTCCCATTTTGTCAGGGTTTAATAATGAGGAGGTGAAAATGAATGTTTCCCCCACCCCCCCCAGTGAGATTGTGAATTTCAGCAAGTCCTGGGATCTTGCTGTGCCTTTTATTGTTTATAATCAGCTTTTGTTTTGTGTTTAATCAAATTTCACTTTATTTTCTCTTTCTCTCTTCCAAGGAGAATTCCTTTGGAAACTTTGGCGATGCAGAGAGCGAATAGTTTTGCCGTGAGGAATCCTCGGACAAGAGCTATAACCAGAGAGAAAAATATTAATAAAAGTCCCCGTGTCTTTGTCGTTCATTTTTATTCACAGATAGACTGGTGGGGCTTTTACACGGAGGGTTAGTGGTCTGTGTGTCAGGGGGAGGGGGCATTCCCAGTGATCCCTGCTCCAATGTAATCCCACAGATTTCAATCCCTCTCCCTGAAGCTCTGTCTGTGCAACTCCCCCATCCTCAGAACTGTTTCTCCACATCTTTCCAATCCCGGTCTCTCCCCATCCTTTATACCTCAGCCTCTCACAATGGCAGCATCTTTCCCTTTTTCTCTCCTTCTCTCTATCTTTCACTCTCTCTCTGAAACTTTGTCACTCTGTCTTGCCAAAGCCCCACTTTCTATTTATCTCGACATCTCACTTTGTATCTCAGCCTCTCCGTCTCTCTCTCTCTCTCTGTGGATCATTTTATCTCAATCACAGCAGCCTCCTCTCCGTCTCTCTCTCTCTATCTCTGCTCCCCCCTCTGTCTATCTCTGCTCCCTCTCTGTGACTCATTCTGTCTGAAGTACAGCAGCATTCTCTCTCACTCCCCATCTCTATATCTTTTCACAATAACTTCATTGCAGTGTTAATGTAAGCCTACTTGTGATTAACAAATAAAATTTTAACATTAACTCTGCTTTTATTTGTCTCTTATCTCTCTCTCTATCGCTTCCCTCTCTCTATCTGCTTCCCCCTCTCTCTGATCTCTGCTTCCTTCTCTGTGAATCAGTCTGAATTACAGTCGCATCCTCCCCATCTCCATCTCTCTGATCTCTGCTTCCCCCTCTCTGTGAATCATTCTGTCTGAATTACAGCAGCATTCTCTCTATCTCCATATCTCTACTTCTCTGTCTCTTATATATCTCTCTCTCTCTCTGCTCTCTCGTGGGGGACGGGCCAGATCACGGGTTTGCTGTTCACAAGCAGCAAGGGCCCAGGAACGCAGAGGGAGGGAATCGGGGGCAATTCAGAGGGATTCAGCACTGCTGAAAGGGCTGACCAGAGTCAGGGGTTATCAGAGAAAGGGGGCAATGGAGGAGGGGGGAGGGGGAATCAGACAGGGGGTCTGTTGTACAGGATGGGGGTGGGGGATGTTATAACACAGGCTGCTCAGTGTCAAGGGAATTAGTCATTTGAACGTTAATGTTTTAAATGGGCAGAGTTTCCACATCCAACTCCACCAGGAGCTGTTTACAGGGGGGTGGTGGACGGGGATGGACACGCGGAGGGGGGGGGGGGTACTAATTAGAAAGGGGGGGATCTGTCAGTCCAGAGGCTGTTCACAGGGAGGGAGTGGGAATTTGCCAGGTTGAGAGGGGCGGGGGGGGAAAGAGGGGAACTTAGAGGGATACGGGGCTCAGAGGGAAGGATCGGGAGATTTAGAGGGATTGTGAGGAGGGACGACAGATTTGGCTGGAGTGGGGGGGGGATTGAGGGGGATTAAAGGGGGAGAGTGGAGAGGGATGTAGGGGTAGACTCAGGGATTGTGGTCGGGAATTAGAGGGATTCAGGGGGATTTAAGGGTCTCATGGGGACTTTGGGATTTAGCGGGGCTGAGAGGGAGGGAATCGGGGGGAATTGAGGGGGATTTGGGAAGAGGGGGCTCAGAGGGGAATTTCTGGGGTTCTGAGGGATACAGGAGGGATTGGGGGGTTTACGGGGATTAAAAGACATGGTTTGGTGCTCAGACAGATTGAAGGGGTGGGATTGGAGAGGGAGCAGGATTCGGGGGCAGAGGAATGTGGCGAGGGTGGGTGCGATCTCGGGAGACATTCAGGGGGGATTCCAGAGGAATCTCAGGGGCTTAGAATCTGGGGAGGGTCTGGATGGGGTAGGGAGTCAGAGGGAGATGGCGGGGGGGCGAGTCGGGGTGGAGGGAAAGGGATTGAGGGCGGGGTGGATTTATAGGGATTTGGGAGGGGGGAAATTCAGAGAGGGATTTAGGGTGGGGCCTTGCATCAGGGTTAGAATTGGGGGGGGTGTCGAGCGATTCGGAGTGGGGGGGTGACTCAGAGGGATTCAGGGGTGGGGAGGACTGAGGAAGGATTGGGTGGCTTGATTTTGGCAGGGGGGGCAAAGGGAGCCTTTGGGGGGGGGCTGAGGATTTGGGGCAGGAACTTGGAGGATTCAGGGGGCTGAGAGTCAGATTGGCAGTGGGTGTCAGAGAGATTGAGCGGGGGGAGGGGGTGCTTACAGAGTCGGATTGAAGCAGATCGGGCAGAGGGACAGGGAATCAGGTGGGGGAAAGGGGAGTTTTGGGGGGGAATTAGTGGAGATTGAGGGCAGCGGGTTGAGAAGGATTGGGAGTGGCTCAGAGGGCTTTGGCGGCGAGTTCCTGAGAGAGAGTGAGTGGGGGGGTGATTAGAGTGGGATTCGGGGGCGGGGCAATTCGGGGGCGGGCAAATCGGGGGCGGGCAATTCGGGGGCGGGCAATTCGGGGGCGGGCAATCGGGGGGGGCGGGCAATCGGGGGGCGGGCAATCCGGGGGCGGGCAATCGGGGGGCGGGCAATCGGGGGCGGGCAATTCGGGGGCGGGCAATCGGGGGGCGGGCAATCGGGGGGGGCGGGCAATCGGGGGGTGGGCAATCGGGGGGCGGGCAATCCGGGGGCGGGCAATCCGGGGGCGGGCAATCGGGGGGCGGGCAATCGGGGGCGGGCAATTCGGGGGCGGGCAATTGGGGGGCGGGCAATTGGGGGGCGGGCAATTGGGGGGGGGGCAATTCGGGGGCGGGCAATCGGGGGGCGGGCAATCGGGGGGCGGGCAATCGGGGCGGGCAATTCGGGGGCGGGCAATCGGGGGCGGGCAATCGGGGGCGGGCAATCGGGGGGCGGGCAATCGGGGGGCGGGCAATCCGGGGGCGGGCAATCGGGGGGCGGGCAATCGGGGGGCGGGCAATCGGGGGGCGGGCAATCGGGGGGGGGGGGGGCAATGCCAGGGGGGGGCAAAACCCAGGGGGGGGGCAAAACCCAGGGGGGGGGGGCAAAACCCAGGGGGGGGGGCAAAACCCAGGGGGGGGGGCAAAACCCAGGGGGGGGGGGGGAAACCCAGGGGGGGGGGGGGGAAACCCAGGGGGGGGGCAAAACCCAGGGGGGGGGCAAAACCCAGGGGGGGGGGGGGGGAAACCCAGGGGGGGGGGGGGGAAACCCAGGGGGGGGGCAAAACCCAGGGGGGGGGCAAAACCCAGGGGGGGGGGCAAAACCCAGGGGGGGGGGCAAAACCCAGGGGGGGGGGCAAAACCCAGGGGGGGGGGCAAAACCCAGGGGGGGGGGGAAACCCAGGGGGGGGGGGAAACCCAGGGGGGGGGCAAAACCCAGGGGGGGGGCAAAACCCAGGGGGGGGGGCAAAACCCAGGGGGGGGGGCAAAACCCAGGGGGGGGGGAGATTGAGACAGAGAGAAAGACAGACAGAGAGAGAGAGACAGAGAGAGACAGAGAGACAGAGGTAGAGAGAGAGAGACAGAGAGAGAGAGACAGAGAGAGAGAGAGACAGAGAGAGAGAGAGACAGAGAGAGAGAGAGAGACAGAGAGAAAGGGAGAGAAAGGGAGAGAGAGAGAAAGACAGAGAGAAAGATTGAGAGAGAGAGATAGAGAGACAGAGAGAAACAGAGAGAGAGAAAGACACAGAGAGAGAGATTGAGAGAGAGATTGAGAGAAATATTTAGAGAGAGAAAGATTTAGAGAGAGAAAGATTTAGAGAGAGAAAGATTTAGAGAGAGAAAGATTGAGATAGAAAGACAGAGAGATTGAGAGAGAGAAAGATTTAGAGAGAGAAAGATTTAGAAAGAGAAAGATTTAGAGAGAGAAAGATTGAGATAGAAAGACAGAGAGATTGAGAGAGAGAAAGATTTAGAGAGAGAAAGATTTAGAGAGAGAAAGATTTAGAGAGAGAAAGATTGAGATAGAAAGACAGAGAGATTGAGAGAGAGAAAGATTTAGAGAGAGAAAGATTTAGAGAGAGAAAGATTGAGATAGAAAGACAGAGAGATTGAGAGAGAGAAAGATTGAGAGAGAGAAAGATGGAGAGGGAGATTGAGAGGAGGCTGCAAACAGAGAGAAAAGCAGGGCTGAGGCGGGAAAGGTGCAGACAGAAAGTGAAGAGGTTCATACTCACCATCGCACATGTTTTCCCTCGGTGATCTCTCCAACTCCTTCCATCCCCTCTCCCATGGTGGGGAGAGAGATCCAGGAACAGGGGCTTTGTGCTGGGAAAGGGGGGGTTACAATATCAGAGCTGGAACTCCATGCAAGCACTCACTGACTCACTCACTCACAAAGACACAGCTTACCTGATACTTACCAACCCACGTGGAGAGAGAGACTGGACAATGCATCGCCAGCCTTTTTATAACCTCACTGAGTCCCACACCTCCCCAATCAATCCTCATCCAACCACAGCTCCTACACCTCACCTGAACACACCTCCTCCTACCTGGCCCAGTCCAACACCAACCTGTCTCTGAGTGTGTGGGGGGGGGGGGGTGTGTGGGTTAGTGAGCACCAGGCAAATGGTTCATCCCAAGGCTCTCCCTCCCCCCCCCACTCCCAGCTTCACATCACCAGCACTGGGAGCTGAGAGAAGATGGATTTAAATGAACCAGCAGCCCTGCACTGCCAGAGAGAGAGAGAGAGAGAGGCCAGGTCTGAATGTGGATTGTACAACTTGTTCACCCAGGACTCCATCCGCTACAGGTTTGCACCCTTTGCTGATTCTTGCAAAGTTCACTTTTCCTTAAGTTGCCTGAACTGAAACAATATCTTGCAAAGTTCTTTGTTGCTGCGTTTACAAATCCCACTTCTGATTTACAATGCTGTGTGTCCGGGTGTGTGAATGTGTGTGTGTGCCCTGTGCTTCATGGTTAATGATTCACCACTGATCAGAGCTGCAAAATAAAGCGTTTAAACTTTTTTTTAACAGAAGCACTGGCTGGGGGAGGGGAGGGAGAGAATGAGAGTGAAGTTTCTGTCTGATAAATGCTGTAAATGTGTCTTTAACCAGCAGCTCTGCAGAGAGACAGATGCAGGATTTTAAACTCTCTGGGAGCTGCAGGCAGGGACTCACACACACACAGATAGACATCAGCTCCTGTTTCACACCAACAACCAGGCTGGAGTCGATGCAGCTAATTTCCATCCAGAAATGTACTTGATCCATGAAGTCAGTGAGGGTTACATTCCCATGACTTCCCATTCAGTCCAATCCAGTTCAGTTTGTTGGAATGCAGTGTGGGAGCCTCTGAGGGAGTTTGGCTCTGGGGGGGGGGGGGTTCACTTTTCTCTCATTCAATCTCTCCTGTCTTCCACCCTCTCACAGACCTTCCTTTCGTCCTTGTCCCACCCGCCGCTTTCTCCAAACCTGGTACATTTCTAACTTTCCCCAGTTCACAGGAAAGGTCACAGAGCTGAAATGTTAACTCTGTTTCTCTCTCTCTCTGCACAGATGCTGCCGAACCTGCTGAGTTTAATTCCAGCATTTCCCTGTTTTCTAAGATTTCACAGAATAGTGTTGGTGCAGGAGGAGGCCATTTGGCCCATCGTGTCTGCACCAGCTCTCCAATGTGCTGTTAAATCAGAGATTGGTGTAAAACTGGGATCTGTTCCTGACTGAGAGCGAAACGGCAGCTTTACATTTCCAGACTGAAAATAACTGGCCAATATTTTGTGCAGATTGTTCCCAGTTCCTTGCTTGTGGTCTATCCCTAACTGCCCTTGAACTGAGCAGCTTGCTTGCTGGGCCATTCCAGAGTCAACCACATCGTGTGGACCTGGATTCACATGAAAGACTTACAGGGACTACCAGACCTGCTGAGATTTTCCAGCATCCTCTGGTCTTATTCTGGAGTCGGATAAATTCCTTCTCTAAAGGGCATCGGTGAACCAAATGGGTTTTAACGGCAATGGTTTCATGGCCATCACCAGGCCTTTAATGACAGATTTTTATTGAATTGAGATTTCACTATTTGCTGTGGTGTGATTGGAAGCTGGCTGCCCAGTGCATTACCCTCGGACTCTGGGCTCCCAGTCCAGTGACAATACCCCCACACCATCAGATTGAGAGCATTTGTGTGATAGTCCCCAGTCTACCACTTTCAGGCCGGTCTCAATATGTTTAAAATAAACCGTTTTAAAATAAATCAATTCAAGTCTACATTAAATACCAGTTGGAGGAATTCACAGTTGCCTGGGGCAGTTTTCTAACACATTACCATCTTTCTATATATAAGGAATCAAGTATTGTACACAATACTCCAGAGGTGGTCTCTCCAATGCCTTGCACACTGGAAACATACTGGAATTTAGAAGAATGAGAGATCAAATTGACAAGATGATAAAAGGTGTGGATAAAGTAGACGTGGAGCGGATGCTTCCTCTTGTGGGACATTCTCAGAGGCAGTTTAAACCTTTCAGGGGACTGTGGGGAAGTCTCCAGACTTGGGACAACACACACACAGAGTTGGGGGCTGGGGGTGGCGAGCGGGGGGGGAGGTGGGCAGTCAGGTATACTGGTATTCTGGGAGACTGATATTCCCAACAAGGGCCAGAGGTCTCAGTGCTGAAACATATTAAACTGTTCAAACAGAGGTAGGCAGAAAGCCATGAGGCTTTAGAGCTCCCTGGAGATGCAAAGGTAACTCCCATTGCCAAAAAGTAGCCACATGTGAAGTGGAAACACCTTCCCTCAGCTTGTTACACACTGACCTTTCCACAAACCCAACATGTTTACAAACACTCGCTGCAGTTTCTGCAAACTTTGTATCAAACTGCCTCCCATTCTGCTCAATACTGACCCCCTCTCAACCTGGCACTGAACTAGTGTCTGAATTGAGACAGAGACACATAGACAGAGTTTTTAAAGTTGAAGGTTTTAAAGTTTGATTATTAGTGTCACAAGTAAGACTTACATTAACACTGCAATGAAGTTACTGAGAGAGACAGAGAGAGGCAGAGACACACAGAGACAGAGACATAGATAAAGAGACAGAAAGAGACAGAGAGATAAAGAGACAGAGAGGATGTTTAAAGTTTGTTTATTCCTGTTACAAGTAAGGCTCACATTAACGCTGCACTTACTGAGAGAGACAGAAAGAGAGAGTTTTTAAAGTTGAAAGATTTAAAGTTTATTTACTCGTGTCACAAGGCTTACATTAACACTGCAATGAAGTTAGTGAGAGAGACAGAGATAGAGGGAGCATCCAGAGTGGGTTCAGTAACACATTTATTGATCAGATATCTCTCTCTGTGACTCTTTAGCGATGAGATATTCAGCCAGGATGGTTTCACTGACCCTCTTCAGCAGGCAGATATTCCCAAATCCAGCCTCGGTCTCAGACACACACACACCACTCACACATTCCCTCTGCTCTGTCCAAGGGAGGGGTGGAAAGAGAGAGAGAGAGAAAGACAGGGAGGGAGAGAAAGATGGAGGGAGCGGAAGAGAGAGAGAGAGAAAGATGGAGGGAGTGAGAGAGAGAGAGAGAGAGAAAGACAGAGAAAGATGGAGGGAGTGAGAGAGAGAGAGAGAGAACGACAGAGAAAGATGGAGGGAGGGAGAGAGAAAGACAGAGAAAGATGGAGGGAGGAGAGAGAGACGGACAGACAGAGAGAGAGAAAGACAGAGAAAGATGGAGGGAGGGAAAGAGGGGGAAAACAGGAAAAGACAGCAAGAGGTGAGGTTTGTGGGGGGTGCAGTGAGGGGGTGGGGGAAGAGACACAGGATCACAGTGACCCGAGCTGGGAATTGAACCCGGGTCCCTGGAGCATGTGAGGCGACCACACTTTATGAAACAAAATCTCGCTCACGGACCGCAAAGTGGGTTCAAGGAAAGAAAGTGGAAACGGGGTCGGGT
Source organism: Mustelus asterias (assembly GCF_964213995.1). Classification (NCBI taxonomy): domain Eukaryota; kingdom Metazoa; phylum Chordata; class Chondrichthyes; order Carcharhiniformes; family Triakidae; genus Mustelus; species Mustelus asterias. Next base: position 436,791 of record NW_027590301.1, on the reverse strand, counting down.
AAATTCAAGCACTTCAATCACCGAGGCATCGTAGTCTGTGCAGCAAGCGCTGGGGAATGGGGGGAGGATAGATTGGGATTTGATGGCCAGCATCGAGCTGGTGGGCCGAAGGGCCTGTTTCTGTGCTGTGTGACTCCAGATTCTCCTCTCTCTTTTCCCAGGAATTTCTATTTGGATGGGGGGGGCGGTTCATAATTTCCCTGTCTCTGTCTCTCCAGCGTTCTTACCAATCCCAGCACCCCTCCCCTCTCTCTCTCCCCAGACATTCCTGTCTATATTTCACCTTTCAATAAAATGTGAAGGAAAACACCAATGTGAATTGTTGTTCATTTAATTTCAGGGAGGGAAAGACAGAGAGCGTTGAGGCGAGACGGGGAGAGCGTTGAGGCGAGAGGGGGGGAGCGTTGAGGCGAGAGGGGTGGATGTTGAGGCGAGAGGGGGAGAGTGTTGAGGCGAGAGGGGGGAGAGCGTTGAGGCGAGGGGGGGGAGCGTTGAGGCGAGAGGGGGGAGCGTTGAGGCGAGAGGTGGAGAGCGTTGAGGCGAGAGGGGGAGAGCGTTGAGGCGAAGAGCGTTGAGGCGAGAGGGGGAGAGCGTTGAGGCGAGAGGGGGAGAGCGTTGAGGCGAGAGGTGGAGAGCGTTGAGGCGAGAGGTGGAGAGTGTTGAGGCGAGAGGGGGAGAGCGTTGAGGCGAGAGGGGGAGAGCGTTGAGGCGAGAGGGGGAGAGTGTTGAGGCGAGAGGGGGAGAGCGTTGAGGCGAGAGGGGGAGAGCTTTGAGGCGAGAGGGGGAGAGCTTTGAGGCGAGAGGGGGAGAGCGTTGAGGCGAGAGGGGGAGAGCGTTGAGGCGAGAGGGGGAGAGCGTTGAGGCGAGAGGGGGAGAGCGTTGAGGCGAGAGGGGGGGGAGCGCTGAGGCGAGAGGGGGGGAGCGCTGAGGCGAGATGGTTAGGTGTATCAGCCATGCTAAATTCTCCCCAAGTTGCCCAAACAGGCGCCAGAGCATGGCGACTACGGAGTTTCAACAGTAACTTCATTGCAGTGTTAATGTAACCCTACTTGTGACACTAATAAACAAACTTTTAAACCTGATACTCGATTCCCCCATGTTGGCCTTGTTCTGTGATAATTAATGCGGATGTTTAGATTATTCAATAGTTCTTTAAGGACAGCAGACAGAGGGAAAAAGAAATGTGGCTCTTTACACAACAGATATATTTCAAGGGGATACTGCAGCCAGCTGTATCTGAGTGGGCAGTAATCTTCCCTCAGAATCAGACAGATGGTGGGTTCAGCTCAGAGCCTCAAATACTAGGCCCTTAGCATCGATCAGAGACTCCGAACACAGCATGATGGGAGAGCGGACAAAGGAAAGTGGTGTTGAATTTGTGAGCCTTGTTTTGTGGAAAGCTTTAGTGTTTGGTCAGAATGTTAATTTTTGAGTGGACCTACCATATATTAAGCTGATCTTTCTCTATACCCTATCGGTAACTGCAACACTGTATTCTGCACGCTCTCCTCTCCTTCTCCCGAATGAACTCTATGAACGGTATGTTTTGTCTGTGTAGCGTGATAGAAACAATACTTTTCACCGTGTCCCAATACATGGGATAGGGCGACATGGTGGACAGTGTTTAGCACTGCTTCCTCACAGCACCAGGATTCAATTCTCGGTTGGGAGTTAAGTTTGCACATTCTCCCTGTGTCTGCATGGGTTTCCTCCGGGTGCCCCGGTTTCCTTCCACAGTCCAAAGATGTGCAGATTAGGTGGAATCTGAGACGCTACAGAAGCAGGGTAAAGATTTGAAAATGAAGTGTTTCTCACCCACTTTTAAAAGACAATCCACATTCGCACCAGTCACATTTCACACTCTCTGCTCAGTCCTGTGTTGGGGGGTGTTTAGTGCGGGATCAGTGTTTGCTTTTCTCAAACCGCAGTGATATTCCCAACTTATCAAGGGCCAGAGGTTTCAGTGTTTAAACATGTAAACATTACAAAACTAAACCAGACAGAAAGTGATGAGGCCTCACACCTTCAATGGAGTCATCTTCACTCAGAGTCAGAGAGATTGTGGGTTCAGGTCAGAGCCTGAAATACTAGGCCCTTAGCATCGAGACACACAGAGACAGAGAGACACAGAGACAGAGACAGAGAGACACACACAGATACATAGAGAGATATACACACAGAGGCAGAGAGAGAGACACAGATCCAGAGAAGTACAGAGACAGAGAGACACACAGATACAGAGAGATAGAGACAGAGAGACACACACATAAACACACGAACAGAGAAATACAGAAAGAGAGTTTGGCAAAGTCAGATTTAATTTTCCAAATTCAATATTTATTTAAAAATTCAGAGAATATTTGACAGGAAAATTGATTTTAAAGTTAACACAACTGAATCTGACCTTTGAGCTTCACAATGAGATCTGAACCCCTACTCTCTGAGCTGCCCAATATCTGTACAGCTGTACCAGACACCAGAAAGAGAAAACCAGAGCTCAACATCACGGGAAATGAACAATTGTGAATCAGGAACGAGAAAAGTTATTAATTTATACCTGAGATTTAAACTACAGGAAAACTATTAACTACAATTACAGAACAAAAAAAGTTACCTTCTACATTTCACACTGAAAACTGAACTACCGCCCACAATTGTCTCAGTGACAGATTCAGAATGATAAACTGAGAAAATTTCACTGTTGGAGTCACCGACAGCAGATATTGTATTTGTGTCAATCAGGAATCTTAATAATCAGCTGAGGGAAATCTACAACGTCCAAAATTCAACCCATCACTTGATCTGTAAAAGAAAGATACAATAATGAAGCAGATGTTTATGATGCGGGACATTAATGTTAGAGATTTTAATCAATGAATCATTTAGAGATTTTTCAAATCCCTTCTGTTTGACAATCCACTCTGACTCCAGTCACATTTCACACTCTCTGCTCAGTCCTGTGTTGGGGGGGCGGTGTTTAGTGTGGGATCAGTGTTTGCTTTTCTCAAACCGCAGTGATATTCCCAACAAGGGCAAGAGGTTTCAGTGTTTAAAAATGTAAAGATTTCAGAACAAAACCAGACAGAGAGTGATGAGGCCTCACACCTTCAATGTAGTGATTCCCCCAATCTTTCCTTTTGTATATTGTTTCCTTCGTCTGTCTGAAGTATTGGAGACGTCGACATCACTGAAACAATACAATCTCTCGGGACAATCACTGTAAACAGCTTCTGGAAACAAAGTTACCACTTTAATCACCCAAAAAGCTGAATGTCCATTCAAACATCTCCCTCCCCACATCCTTGTAAATGCAAAGATAACTCCCATTTCCCCAAAGCAGGAAGATGTGAAATGGAAACATCTTCAGCTTTTTACACACTGCACTTTTCCACGGACCAAAATGTTTCAAAACATTTGCTGAAGTTTTGTTTTAAACTCTTTATCAATGTCCTTCCAGGTTTAGTGTGAAGGTTTGTGTTCCACACTGAGCCCCTCTCAGTCTCCACACGGAGCTTGTGTGTGTGCTGATGCTCCTGTCATTTTGGATGGATTCTGTGTGAAGCTGCATTCTCACCCAGTGAGTTTCTGATCTACTTCACTCTCTCTGCGGCTGGAGCAATGTCCAGCAGGCAGCAGAGGATGGCAGTGTATCACTGTCAGCACAATAGACAAACAGCCTTTAGCAAGAGAGGCTTTGACCCTTTTTCAATCCAAATCCCCAATTTGATGTTTCCAGCTGCGCTGTTTACAATGCTGCTGAATATTGTGTGTCTTTGGTAAACTGGGATGTGTAGCATTCAGTCACATTAAGTGGTCAATAAATACGTCAACACTGTGCGTATCTTTCTGTGTGTGTGTGTCAGCGTGCATGTGTGTCAATGTATTTAAATCTCAAAGGAAAATAGGAGCAGGTGTAGGCCATTTGGCCCATCGATCCTGCGCCAGCATTCAAACAGATCATGGGGCACGTACGCACACAAAACACGCACACACACAAAGCACGCACACACAAACACACACAAATCACGCACACACAAACACACATAAAACATGCACAAAAAGCACACACACAAACACAATAAACACACACACACAAACACACAGAAACACACACACACACATCAAAAACACAGCACTGCTGCCTCACAGTGCCAGGGACTCGGGTTCGGTTCCCGCTTTGGGTCACTGTCTGTGCGGAGTTTGCCCGTTCTCCCTTTGTCTGCGTGGGTTTCCTCCGGGTGCTCCGGTTTCCTCCCACAGTCTGAAAGACGTTCTGGTTAGGGTGCATTGGCCGTGCTTAATTGTCCCTCCGCGTCAGAGAGACTAGCTCGGGTAAATGCATGGGGTTATGGAGATGGGGCCTGAGTGGGATTGTGGTCGGTGCAGACTCAATGGGCCAAATGGCCTCCTTCTGCACTGGAGGAGTCTAGGATTCTATGAAAACACACAGAAACAGATATTCTCACCCAGTAACACTCACACGCACACAGTAATAAACACACACGGAAACATGTCCACGCACACACACACACACACACATGCACACACACACACACACAGATTCCTATTTTATTTCACACAATCGATTTGCCTCTTGAACATGCTGAATGATTGGGCTTCCACATCCCCCTGGAATAGAAAATTCCAAAGATTCACCACCCTCTGAGTGAAGAAATTCCTCCTCATCTCAGTCTTCAAAGGTCTGCCCCTGATTCTGAGATTGTGTCCCCTGGTTCTAGTCTCACCAGCCAGGGGAAACATCCAATCTACATCCACCCTGTCACACCCTGGAAGAATTTTAAGTCTGTTTCAATGGGGTCGCCTCTCATTCTTCAAGGGTTCAAGGCCGACTTCCGGACTTGATGGCCATGGAAGGTCTGCTCATAACGGGGCCAAACAGCAGGATTATCAAACAGTAAATCCTGCCGGGTTTATGTATCAGTAAACTCTGCCCGAAACCTCTCTGTTATTACAATCTGGGCCTGGTATCAGTAATCTCTGCCCTAAACCTCTCTCAGTTATTACAGTCTGGGCCTGGTATCAGTAATCTCTGCCCTAAACCTCTTTCAGTTATTACAATCTGGGCCTGGTATCAGTAAACTCTGCCCGAAACCTCTTTCAGTTATTACAATCTGGGCCTGGTATCAGTAAACTCTGCCCGAAACCTCTCAGTTATTACAATCTGGGCCTGGTATAAGTAATCTCTGCCCTAAACCTCTCTCAGTTATTACAATCTGGGCCTTGTATCAGTAATCTCTGCCCTAAACCTCTCTGTTATTACAATCTGGGTCTGGTATCAGTAATCTCTGCCCTAAACCTCTCTGTTATTACAATCTGGGTCTGGTATCAGTAATCTCTGCCCTAAACCTCTCTGTTATTACAATCTGGGTCTGGTATCAGTAATCTCTGCCCTAAACCTCTCTCAGTTATTACAATCTGGGGCTTGTATCAGTAATCTCTGCCCTAAACCTCTCTGTTATTACAATCTGGGTCTGGTATCAGTAATCTCTGCCCTAAACCTCTCTCAGTTATTACAATCTGGGTTTTGAATCAGTAATCTCTGCCCTAAACCTCTCTCAGTTATTACAATCTGGGGCTTGTATCAGTAAACGCTGCCCGAAACCTCCCAGTTATTACAATCTGGGACTTGTATCAGTAATCTCTGCCCTAAACCTCTCAGTTATTACAAACTGGGTCCGGTATCAGTAATCTCTGCCCTAAACCTCTCTCAGTTATTACAATCTGGGTTTTGAATCAGTAAACTCTGCCCTAAACCTCTCTCAGTTATTACAATCTGGGCCTTGTATCAGTAAACGCTGCCCGAAACCTCTCAGTTATTACAATCTGGGACTTGTATCAGTAATCTCTGTCCTAAACCTCTCTCAGTTATTACAATCTGGGACTTGTATCAGTAATCTCTGCCCTAAACCTCTCTCAGTTATTACAATCTGGGACTTGTATCAGTAATCTCTGCCCGAAACCTCTCTCAGTTATTACAATCTGGGCCTGGTATCAGTTATCTCTGCCCGAAACCTCTCTCAGTTATTACAATGTGGGTCTTGTATCAGTAATCTCTGCCCCAAACCTCTCTGTTATTACAATCTGGGCCTGTTATCAGTAATCTCTGCCCTAAACCTCTCTGTTATTACAATCTGGGCCTGGTATCAGTAATCTCTGCCCTAAACCTCTCTCAGTTATTACAATCTGGGCCTGGTATCAGTCATCTCTGCCCTAAACCTCTCTGTTATTACAATCTGGGCCTGGTATCAGTAATCTCTGCCCTAAACCTCTCTCAGTTATTACAATCTGGGCCTGGTATCAGTAATCTCTGCCCTAAATCTCTCTCAGTTATTACAATCTGGGCCTGGTATCAGTAATCTCTGCCCTAAACCTCTCTCAGTCTTTACAATCTGGGCCTGGTATCAGTAATCTCTGCCCTAAACCTCTCTCAGTTATTACAATCTGGGCCTTGTATCAGTAATCTCTGCCCGAAACCTCTCAGTTATTACAATGTGGGTCTGGTATCAGTAATCACTGCCCTAAACCTCTCTCAGTTATTACAATCTGGGGCTTGTATCAGTAATCTCTGCCCTAAACCTCTCTCAGTTATTACAATCTGGTTCTGGTATCAGTAATCTCTGCCCTAAATCTCTCTCAGTTATTACAATCTGGGGCTTGTATCAGTAATCTCTGCCCTAAATCTCTCTGTTATTACAATCTGGGTCTGGTATCAGTAATCTCTGCCCTAAACCTCTCTCAGTTATTACAATCTGGGACTTGTATCAGTAATCTCTGCCCGAAACCTCTCTCAGTTATTACAATCTGGGCCTGGTATCAGTAATCTCTGCCCGAAACCTCTCTGTTATTACAATCTGGGCCTAGTATCAGTAATCACTGCCCTAAACCTCCCTCAGTTATTACAATCTGGGGCTTGTATCAGGAATCTCTGCCCTAAACCTAATGTGCGGGAGGGGGATTCTCCCAGAGGGCCGCGCGCGGGCCGCCGCTGCCGCATTGAAGCCGCCTCCCCTGGCAACGCAAGATGGCCGCCTTCCGTCTCCCCTGGCAACGCAAGATGGCCACGGGCCGTCTCTCCTGGCAACGCAAGGTGGCCGCCTTCCGTCTCCCCTGGCAACCGCAAGATGGCCGCCGGCGGTGAGTGCTGGTGGCGCAGCCGCAAACCGGGAATGGAAGGCGGGCCCCCGGCGCAGAAAGAGGCCATTCAGCCCATCAGAGCGGCAGCAGCTCGGGGAATGGAAACTAGCCGCCCATTGTAACCGCAGCTTCCAGTCAGGCAGCCCCCAGCCCCCTGTTTCCAGCCGGCAGCATTTCAGCTCCAGGTGCGGCTGCTGATGGAGTGAAGCCCCGGGCTTTGTGTCTGAAGCTCCAGTTTAGGCAGCGAATTGCAGACAGGCAGCAGCCTCTGAGTGAAAAGCTTCTTCCTAATGTCCCCTCTAATGCTGCCAGCAATCCCCTTCAATCTGTGGCAGCCCCCCCACTGCCCCCCCCCCGGGTAAGTCACCTCTCTCTGCTCGGGGGAAACTGCCCTTTCCTCTCCACCCTGTCTCCCACCCTCACCATTCTGGACACCTCAGTTCACTCACCCCTCAGCCTCCTGTGTTCCCAGCAACACAACCCTGGCCAATCCAATCTTTCCCCATCGCCGCCATTCCCCAGCCCCGGGGCAACACTTTTATAAATCCAAATGGTTCTCCAATCCCATTAAACTGTCCATTTAACATTGCCCCATCGCCAACTGTGAGCAACCAACACAGACACAAACCAGAGGCACAGACGCTGCAAATGTCGCAATCTTTATTTACAAAACAATGGAACATTTATTGACATGTTCAGGTCAATCTCAGTGATGGGCGGTGACCAGGTCCACATTAAAACAATGGCTCAGTCCAAGGTTAAACATCATTGGAACAAAGTGGAAGTTTGTTCTGCAATTGGACATTGCCGGTGACTCCCAATATGATGGAGAGATCCAAACTCACACCACACCCTGATGTGGCAAAGGGGACACCAGGCCGAGCTACAGAGTTGGATGTAAAGAATAGCGGCGTGTGTTTGATTCTGGTGATGCACACACTCCGAGCCGGTGTTGAATAATTCTGAGGCAGAGAGACATCAGATTGAGACCATATGACACATTGGGCCTTTTAATCTCCCATAACAATCCCCCCTCTCTCTCTAATACGATCTCCCTGTGTGTGTGAATAGAGGGATCTTAGAGTGAGTGTCCACTGATTCCTGAGGGTAGCAGGACAGCTCGATCATGTGGATTCGACTGGCAGATGGAATACTTTCCTTTACTGGCTGATGTATAGAATACCAGAGCAGGGCAGGTTCTGCTTGAGCTATATCAAACACTATTTAGACCACAGTTAGGATCGAGTGTACAGCTGTGCTCACCACTGGTGAGGGTCCAGAGAGAATTATCCCCGTGTCTGAGTGGGTTTTCACCGGGTGCTCCGGTTTCCTCCCACAGTCCAAAGATGTGCAGGTTAGGTTGACTCGCCATGGTAAATTGCCCCTTAGTGTCAGGGGGATTAGCAGGGTAAATATGTGGGGTAACAGGAATAGGGCCTGGGTGGGATTGTTGACGGTTCAGGCACAATGGGCCGAATGGCCTCCTTCTGCACTGTAGGGTTTCTAAATTTACAGAGGAAGTTATCAATTGTGGCACAGTTTTGAAAAGCAGGGAAGTCATTTCAGGGAAGTTATTTCCATTTCTTCAGTTTTATCAACATTAACTTTGTAACCTGAGTATTCGCCAAACTTCATAATATTCTCTTTTCAGAAAGAGTATGGATGTTGTAGGATCTGATAAATATAGCAGGATGTCATCAGAACATGTCAATTTGTGCTCTTCTTCTCCAGCTAGAACACCTTTTATGTCCTGACTGTCTCTCACCATTTGTGCTCAGGATTCTATGCACATAGTGAACAGAAGGGGGGACAGAGGACAATCCTGTCTTGTCCTCCTCTTGAGTACAAAGACTTCAGAAATATGACCATTCGCTCTGACAGAGGCCTGTGGATTTGAATAAAGGATCTGGACCCATCTTACAAAGTTGGGTCCAAACCCCAGGCCGTCTGAAGTCTGAAATAAGTATGATTCCTGGTCAAAGGCCTTTTCAGCGTCGGAAGATAAGACCATGGCCTCAACTCCACGACCTTGGGCATGAGTCATGATGTTAAGGAGCCTGTGGAGATTGTCCCCAGAGTAATGCCCTGTTCTACTCGTTTGGTCTGGGTTTATGATCTCAGTTATTATCCTATAGATAATATAGATATGATTATCTATATAGATAACATAGTACAGATATTAGATATTGAAAATTGAGTACAGCGGCACAAAAAGCAGCACTCAGCAGCTTTTGATGGACTTCCTCACAATGGCCTTTGAGTTGTTCTGAAAGCAAACTATCAAGAGCTCTACGCGCCGTTGTGAGGGAGGCCATCAAAAGCTGACGAGTGCTGCTTTTTGTGTGGCTGTACTCAATTTTCAATTTAATTCAATCCAGTTTAATTTATTTTTCTTCCTTTTGGAACAGCGAATGAGATGATGCAACCTCTGAAACACACCATCACTCAGCCCAGTAATGTCAGGGGTGAGGGACCTCTTGCTGCATTGAGTTGTTGATGGTGTTGAGATTGTTGAAGGGTCCAGTGCCTGGAGCTGGGAGCGGTCACAAACTCCCCGTCCATTCAAACTGGCCACTGCAGCCGCTTGGGGGCATCATTGCAGGCCGCCGTGTGATTGGCTGCTGGCTGCTTTGTGATGTCACCTGGAGACAGGTTATCACCCCTGGTTACGGCCAATCAGTTTGGGGTCACTCTGGGAGGTTGGGTTTCAGGGCTGGTCTGATGCCAGCTACAGAGGATGCTGCCATGTAAGGCATGGCACACATCAGTTAGAATATGGATCTTATTCAGTATGGACATTGCACAGAGAAGGGATTGTGACTGTCGGTGACAGCAGCCCGAGCGAAGCAGCAGATTCTGGAGAAATCTGAGCACAACCACTGCTGGTTTGAGGTTAGTTATTGGTTTGAGTAAAAACAATTCAACTCATCCTGACTACAGCCAGGGAAGAGATCCAGACACGACACATCAGGAAAAACATTAAACTGCTTTTCTGACCACAGTCTCTGAAGCCTCAGGACACCACAAGAAGAATCCGTCCATTCTAGTGACAAACCAAGGAGCAGACGAATCTCTCCCTGAACCTCAACCCACACAGGAACTGACTGTTCATCGATTGAAGAAACGACCAGAAACCAACTTCATCCTTTCAAGGGGATCCCAACAAACATCTTCTACCCCGGCTGTCAAAACCCCTTCACTGATCCTTCACTAAAGGAGATCTCTCATCAGGACTGCAACTTTGATCATCAGATTACAGCAGAGAAGTGGTGTGGGAACATCTCCTTTTTTACTCCTGTAACCTTTGCAGAGTGAGTTAGTGAGTGAATGTGAGACTGTGAAGTAGCATCAGTTTCTTGGTTATTTAGCTTTTTGTTTTTTAAAAATTGTTTTTGATACAAAAATGGAAATAAATGAATATAATCTGAGCTGTTTTGTGCTGGATGACATAGATTGGGGAAGGGTACAAGATGTTTGGGAAGGACAGGGAGTGAGGAAAAGGTGGAGGAGGTCTAGCTCTATTAATTAATGATGGTGTTAACACAATAGAGAGGGATGGACTAAGCTCAGGAAACCTGGATGTAGAAACGGTTCAGGAAGAAATTTATGAGAAACGATAAAGGGAAGAAGTCTCTTGTGGGATTGACAGGCCCCTAAACAGTAACCACACAGTAGGAACAAGGTATAAAGGAGTTTGTCAGAAAGAGATGGCGATAATCATTCGGGATTTTAATCTCGATGAAGACAAAAATCAGATGGACAAAGGTAGCCTAGGTGAGGAATTGATAACTATTTTCAGGATAGTTTATTAGAACAACATGTTTTGCCACCTACGAGAGAGCAGGCTATACTAGACCTGGGAAAGTACACAATAAGGATTAATTAATGACCTGATAGTGGAGGCACCCTGAGATAACAGCCATCATAATGTGATGGAATTTAGCATTCATTTTGAGGGAGGATCTGAGTCTAATATTCGAAACTGAAATAAGTTTAATATTTCACAGTCCACAGAGTAGATATATTCAAAAAAGAATGATAAATTCCCAGAATGATAAATTCCCAGGGAGGGCCCCCACCCTCTGTGGTTAGAACAGACAAAGACAGTATCAAAGTTAAAGATAAAACATATTTGAGTGACAGATCAGAAGATTTGGCAGATTATCAAAAATAGTAAAGAATGACTGAAAGATGAACAAGGAGGGGAAGTTTAGAGTTCAGTAGAAAGCTCGCCACAAATCTGAAGACAGATGTTGAGAGTTTCCACAGATATTTTAAACAGAAATGACTGAAAGTGAGTGTTTGTCCACAGAAAGTGAGCCTGTAGAATTAATAACGGAAAATAAGGATATGACATGCGAATTGAACAGATACTTTGAATTGGTCTTTACAATCGAAGAAACAAGTAACACCCACCCTGCCCTATGATGTTGAGAGACCTTGTTTCAGTTGTGTCAAAGTCCTCCAATGATTGGATATGACGCTTAAGGCAGGGGGTGGTTGTTTTCCATGTGCTTCCATGTTTTCCTGTAAGCAGTTCTTACCATGTTTATATGTTCACTCCAATGCCTGCATAATGTTTAAAATTGTGTACATATGTTGTTACTGAGAGTTTTTGAAATTAAAGGGGAGGAGTGTTATATATGTAGTTTGGGGTGTTATGCCCCTTTAAGAGACCGGGATAGGTGACCCAGGGAACAAGCTGGGGAAGCAGTATTAGAATGACTATGCAGTTATTAAGACGTTAAGTAAACTGTTCCTTGTTTTAATTATACTGACCTAAATGGTTGTCTTTTTATTGTTTATAATTAGATGCAAACATAATAGTTGGGCCTGGGACACTACCCTGAGGAACTCCTGCAGTGATGTCTTGGAGCTGAGATGACTGAGCCCCATAACCACAACCATCTTCCCATGTGTCAGGTATGACTCCAACCCGTACAGAGTCCCTTTAAGAAGCACTGTCTGTGATCTTTCCCCATCATTCAGTCACTCTCATCAGAAATTAGTTTACAACAAGATTCTGAACTTTTACTTCAATCCTAAACCCCAAATCTATCCAATACAGCACGGTGATAGTGCCACACAGCACTCACTGTGAAGATGGGACTTTATCTACACAAGGAGTGTGCAATGGTCACTCCGACCACTGCTGTCATGGAGAGATGTATTTGTGGCAGGCAGGTTGGTGAGGAAGGGGTCTTGTATGTTTTCCCTCTTGTTGTTCCCTTCACTTGCCACAGCCACTCTGTGTCCTTTAGCGCTCGGCCAGCTGAATCTGTGTGTGTGTGAGAGAGAGAAAGAGGAGGCTGTGTGTGTGTGAGAGAGGGAAAGAGGAGGCTGTGTGTGTGTGAGAGAGAAAGAGGAGGCTGTGTGTGTGTGAGAGAGAAAGAGGAGGCTGTGTGTGTGTGTGTGTGTGTGTGTGTGAGAGCTGGTATGTTTGCGTGTGTGAGAGAGAGGTGAGGGACTGGAGTCAGTGTGTGTGAAAGAGAGAAATTGTCAGAGTGTGTGTGTCTGTGAGATAGAGTGGAGTCAGTGTGAATGTCTGTGTGAGAGAGAGAGACAAGAGTTGCAATGTGTGTGTGAGTGAGAGTGTGAATGTGTGAGAGATAGAGGAGAGCTGGTATCTTTATGTGTGTGTGTGTGAGAGAGAGGTGAGGGACTGCAGTCAGTGTGTGTGAATTGTCAGAGTGTGTGTGTGTCTGTGAGATAGAGTGGAGTCAGTGTGAATGTCTGTGTGTGAGAGAGAGACAAGAGTTGTAATGTGTATGTGAGTGAGAGTGTGAATGTGTGTGAGATAGAGGAGAGCTGGTATCTTTATGTGTGTGTGTGAGAGAGAGGAGTGAGATTGGGATCAGTTTGTGAGCATACATGTGTGAGAGAAACACTGCGTGTGTGTGTGATAGAGAGGTGAGCGCATGTATGTGTCAGAATGAGGGATGTGAGTGAGAGGGATTCAGTGTGTATGGCTGTGTGTGTGTGGAATAAAGAAAGAGGTGTGTCTGTGTGAGAGAGAGATGACAGAGTAAGTGTGGGGGGCCAGTCCGTGCTGCGCGCCGGGTTGGGTAGGGACACTGGGGATCAGCTTGTTAGTGTGTGTCTGTTTGTGTGTGAGCAAGGAGGAGAGTCTTTCTTTATATCACACACACACCCCTATACACAGAATCTCTCCCCCTCTCTCACTCACACCCATCATTCTGACTCACACATGGAAGCACTCAACTCTCTATCACACACACACACAAACTTTGTTTCTCTCACACATGTACGCTCACACACTGATTCCAATCTCTCTCCTCTCACACACAAACACACTGACATATCAGCTCTACTCTGTCTCTCTCACACACACACACTCTCCTTTCACACTCTCCCTCACATACATTGCAACTCTTGTCTCTCTCACACACACATTCACAGTTTGTGTATGTACGTGTGTGTGTGTGTAAGAGGAGAGTGTGGAGTGTGAGAGACAGTGCGGAGCGGTGTGTTTGTGTGTGAGAGAGAGGAGTCTGTGTGTGAGCCTGTATGTGTGAGCGAAACAAGATGTGTCTGTGTGTGTGAAAGAATGAAAGAGGAGTGTGTGTGTGTGAGAGAGAGAGAGATAGTGTGGAGTGCGTGTATGTGAGAGAGAGTAGTGTGTCAATTTTTGGCATGTGTGTGTAAATGTAAGAGAGGGAGGGAAGTGTGTGTGTCTGTGTCTGCGCATGCGTGCACATTTGTGTGAGAGAGAAAGAGGAGGGTGTGTGTGTGAGAGAGAGCTGGTATGTTTCCGTCTGGGAGAGAGAGATTTGAGGGACTGGAGTCAGTGTGAAAGAGAGTGTGTCTGAGAAAGAGTGTGCGTGTGAGGTAGAGCGTGTGAGATAGTGTATGTGTGTGTGTGTGAGAGAGAGAGAGTGTGTGCGTGTGCGCGAGAGAGAGTGTGTGCGAGAGTGTGTCTGAGAGAGTGTGTGTGCGAGTGAGTGTGAGTTTGTCTGAAAGAGTGTGTGGGAGAGAGTGTGTGTGTGACAGTGTGGGCGTAAGAGAGTGTGTGCCTGAGAGTGTGCTTGATTGTGTGTGTGTGAGTGTGCATTTGTGAGTGTGAGAGGGAGTGCGTGTGAGAGGGAGTGCGTGTGAGAGGGAGTGCGTGTGAGGGCGAGCGTGTGTGACGATGAGCGTATGTGAGGGTGAGCATGTGTGTGTGAGTGATGTGTGTGCATGTGACAGAGTGTGTGCATGTCTGACAGTGTGTCCATGTGTGAGTGTGTGTGTGTGCGAGAGAGTGTGTGCGAGAGAGAGAGTGTGTGCGAGAGAGAGTGTGTGTGAGTGAGAGTGTGTGTGAGAGTGTGAGAGAGAGAGAGAGAGATTGTGCGACAGAGGGTGTGTGCAAGACTGTGCGAGAGTGTGTGCCAGAGAGCGTGTGTGTGAGAGAGTATGTGAGTGTGAGAGTATGTGAGTGTGAGTGTGTGTGTGTACGAGAGAATGTGTGTGTGTGCGAGAGAGAGTGTGTGCGAGAGAGTGTGTGTGTAGGAGAGATGTGTGCGTGAGAGAGAGTGTGAGGGAGTGTCAGAGAGAATGTGTGTGAAAGAGTGTGTGTGTGTCTGTGTGTGTGTGTGTGTGTGTGAGAGCGTGTGTGTGAGGGAGACTGTGTGTGTGCAAGAAAGAGGAGTGTGTGTGTATGTTAGAGAGAGAAGTATGTTTGTGTGTGTATCTCTTTGTATGTGGAAAAGTAAGAGTGTGTTTGTGTGTGTTTCCATGTGAGGAAGTTGGAGGTGTTTGTGAGTGAGTGATAATGTTTTGGATAACTCTCACTCTGAGGGTTCACATCCACCCTCATTGCCACACACCAACACACACTCACACCCGCTGACATTGGGAGTGAGACGGACAGACACACACTCTCCCCCGAATGGTCATCATTATTTATTACTCATGTTTTAACATTATCAATTTATTGCTTCAAAATTGTTTGTTCATTGCTCAGCAAGATGTTTCTGTTTATATCTGAGCTTTATTTTGGAACTCCTGTTTAATGTTGTGCCAATCTTTTTCTTTCCAATATCTGTTCATCGGCCCGTTGAGTGAGAAAATAACTGAACCTGGTTCGACACAAGAAGGTTGGAGCAGCCGGTAACCACTGGACCAGAGGAGGAGATTGCAGGTCTCTCACCTTCCTTTCTCAGACGGGCTGGAACAGAGATAATGAAGACACAGAAACATACGCTGACCATCCTCCAGAGGAGCTTCTAGATCTTGGCTGGCTCTTTGCTGACAGAGTTTATGAGAAGGAAGTTGTTGCAGAAACAAGTGATCCGCTGGAAGAGGAGCTCCTGGTTCTTTGTCTCCACTGTCAATGCAGACGCAATCTGTCTGGTCTTGAGGAGTTTGCTCCAATTGCTGAAGGAGTCATGGGAAAGATCAGCGGCCGGATGGCAGCAGTGGCCAGAAGCTGCTGTCCCGCTCCACCAAGGTGTTTGTGCCCCAGGAAAAGGACAAGTGAAGGCAAATGTCCACAACTGGCGGCAAGAGAGCAAGAGCACTGTTGGAGATTGAAGACTCGGGGGACAGTGACCCCCGGGGGGTGGTGGAGGGGGTGGAGGGGAGAGGAGCTGGACACAAACTACAAAATACAGGAGGGAGGGGAGTTACATTCGTATTATCTGTGATTTTCATTTACAATTAGCTTGATTCTGTTGTCTGGTCTGCGCTCGTTTTAAGTTAAATCTGTTCCACATGTGACGTGTTTTATATGCTATTGAGTCTTGTAAATTAAAGGTTAATCCTGCTGCTCAGTAATTGGTGCGAATATTCCTCATTTTACAACCTGTAGAACTGTATTTATTCACAATTAAGTGCTGTTAAAGCCAGTTAATAATCGGATTCATGTGTGTTTTCTCATGAAGTTTTATGAAATCAGTCTATATTTCAACAATTGCCGACCTAAATTCTCAATGGAATTTCACAATTCACTCCCTTTCATTTGAGTTGTTAGATTCACTCAACCTGTGATGTGAGACATGCAACTCCGCCTGGGAGTTCACTCCCTCCCGCTGCAGCTTGACAGACATGTCCATCGTTATGGTGGGGAATGCGGAATAGTCTGTATTTTGTCGAGTGTTCGCCGAGGTTCATGACACCAGACGGCACTTTCATGGTCACCTTACACAACGTAGGTTCCGGAATAATGACCATGAAATCGCCGTCTCGTGTCAAAAGCAAACTATTTGATCCAATACAAACCTCACTCCCCAACCTCTCTATCCCCCTCCCCAGCAACTACCTGAAGCTAAATTAATGTCACAACATTACTGCCATCTTTTACCCAAAACTTAGCTTCAGACCCTGTCCCTCTATATTTAGAATACAGTAAGAAGTTTAACAACACCAGGTTAAAGTCCAACAGGTTTATTTGGTAGCAAAAGCCACACAAGCTTTCGAGGCTCTGAGCCCCTTCTTCAGGTGAGTGGGAATTCTGTTCACAAACAGAACTTATAAAGACACAGACTCAATTTACATGAATAATGGTTGGAATGCGAATACTTACAACTAATCAAGTCTTTAAGAAACAAAACAATGGGAGTGGAGAGAGCATCAAGACAGGCTAAAAAGATGTGTATTGTCTCCAGACAAGACAGCCAGTGAAACTCTGCAGGTCCAGGCAACTGTGGGAGTTACAAATAGTGTGACATGAACCCAATATCCCGGTTGAGGCCGTCCTCGTGTGTGCGGAACTTGGCTATCAGTTTCTGCTCAGCGACTCTGCGCTGTCGTGTGTCGCGAAGGCCGCCTTGGAGAACGCTTACCCGAATATCAGAGGCCGAATGCCCGTGACCGCTGAAGTGCTCCCCAACAGGAAGAGAACAGTCTTGCCTGGTGATTGTCGAGCGGTGTTCATTCATCCACCGACCTCCTCAGAAGACAAACACGGGACACAGTGGACAGAGTACCCTTCGTTGTCCAGTACTTCCCCGGAGCTATATTTAACCATATATATATTTAACCAGCCCGTCTCTGACATCTCCTCCAGTCACACAACCCTGTGAGATGTCTGCACCGCTCTAATTGTGGCATCATGAGCGTTCCACATGCAACATGACTTGCAGCGATAAACTCTCATCTCCAACATTTCAATTGAAATTTCAAAGCTCAATGGCTTTGAAGCCGAATGGTCCAGATTGCCATGGCCTTCAATGTGAACAGGTTGTTAGTGATGTCACTACAGAGGTTGCCTAGGAAACAATGACTGAACACAGGGGGTGAATGTGAGAAGCTGAAGTTTCCACTTGAAGACATTCCCAGTGTCTCTGAGCAGCTGAACTGGGGAAGCCTTTGGGCAGAGACTGTGCTGCTGCTATTGCCCTTCCCGGCCACCAGGCGTCTCTGTAACGCTCCCGGGGGCTGCCTGTGCGCATGTGCGGGACGGGAATGCTCCCAGAGGTCAGCGCGCGGGACGCCGCCGCATTGATGCCGTCTCCCCTGGCAACCGCAAGATGGTCGCCGCCGCCGCCTCCCTTGGCAAGGGAATATGGCCGCTGACGGTCTCCCTTGGCAACGCAAAATGGCCGCCGGCGGGGGGGGTGTCATTGCGGCGCGTGCGCAGTGAGGTCTGTCTGCAGCCATTGTCCAGATTGCCCCCAGTGGATGGGGTTGGGATTGTGCAGCAGATGGAGCAACAATCCCAGTTTCAATAGGGGGACAGAAGCTGCAATGCTGCCCCCTGTTGGTCACTTCTCCCAGTCTCAGCATTGCAGAGTGTTTAAACAAGAGTGCATTGTCACAGCAGCACCTTCACCTTCAGTTTCACTTTATTTATTAGTCTCAGAAGTAGGCTGACATTAACACTGCAATGAAGTTACTGTGAGAATCCCCTAGTCGCCCACACTCCGGCGCCTGTTCGGGTGACACTGAGGGAGAATTTAGCACGGTCAATGCACCCTAACCAGCACATCTTTCAGACTGTGGGAGGAAACCGGAGCACCCGGAGGAAACCCACGCAGACACGGGGAGGGGACAGCCCGGGGGAAAGCTCCATTCCAACTGTCCCTGGAGTGTCAGATTAACCTGGGTCACTCACGCCCCCCCGGCTAAGACTCACCTCCCTCAGACAGTGAGACCCTCCTGTATCACTCACCTTACTGTAGTCAGATACCCTCAGACTCAGCACTGGGCCCTGGGCGTGTTCTTTAAATGCTGCGATCTATCGTGGAGGAAAGAGTTGGGAGGATTTTGATTTGATTTGATTTATTATTGTCGCGTGTATTGGGATACAGATTCACATCTACCCACCGGTGCGCATGTGCGGGAGGGGGATTCTCCCAGAGGGCCGCGCGCGGGCCGCCGCCGCATTGAAGCCGCCTCCCCTGGCAACGCAAGATGGCCGCGAGCCGTCTCCCCTGGCAACGCAAGATGGCCGCGGGCCGCCTCCCCTGGCAAAGCAAGATCCTGGTGAATCTCCTCTGCACCTTTTCCAGTGCTATCACATCCCTCCTATCCTGTGCATTCCACAACTGCACAATGTTTCGATGAGGGGCGGCACAGTGGTTAGCGCTGCTGCCTCACAGCGCCAGGGACCCGGGTTTGATTCCTGGCTTGGGTCACTGTCAGTGTGGAGTTTGTACATTCTCCCCGTGTCTGCGTGGGTTTCCACCGGGTGCTGCGGTTTCCTCCCACAGTTCGAAAGACGCGCTGGTTAGGTGTATCAGCCATGCTAAATTCTCCCTAAGTTGCCCAAACAGGCACCAGAGCATGGCGACTACGGATTTTCCACAGTAACTTCATTGCAGTGTTAATGTAACCCTACTTGTGACACTAGTAAACAAACTTTTAAACCTGATACTCGATTCCCCCATGTTGGCCTTGTTCTGTGATAATTAATGCGGATGTTTAGCTTATTCAATAGTTCTTTAAGGACAGCAGACACAGGGGAAAAAACATGTGGCTCTTTACACAACAGATATATTTCAAGGGGATACTGCAGCCAACTGTATCTGAGTGGCAGTAATCTTCCCTCAGAATCAGACAGATTGTGGGTTCAGCTCAGAGCCTCAAATACTAGGCCCTTAGCATCGATCAGAGACTCCGAACACAGCATGATGGGAGAGCGGACAAAGGAAAGTGGTGTTGAATTTGTGAGCCTTGCTTTGTGGAAAGCTTTAGTGTTTGGTCAGAATGTTAATTTTTGAGTGGACCTACCATACATTAAGCTGATCTTTCTCTATACCCTATCGGTAACTGCAACACTGTATTCTGCACGCTCTCCTCTCCTTCTCCCGACTGAACTCCATGAAAGGTATGTTTTGTCTGTGTAGCGTGCAAGAAACAATACTTTTCACCGTGTCCCAATACATGGGATAGGGCGACATGGTGGACAGTGTTTAGCACTGCTGCCTCACAGCACCAGGATTCAATTCTCGGTTGGGAGTTGAGTTTGCACATTCTCCCTGTGTCTGCATGGGTTTCCTGCGGGTGCCCCGGTTTCCTTCCACAGTCCAAAGATGTGCAGATTAGGTGGAATCTGAGACGCTACAGAAGCAGGGTAAAGATTTGAAAATGAAGTGTTTCTCACCCAATTTTAAAAGATAATCCACATTCGCACCAGTCACATTTCACACACTCTGCTCAGTCCTGTGTTGGGGGGTGTTTAGTGCGAGATCAGTGTTTGCTTTTCTCAAACCGCAGTGATATTCCCAACTTATCAAGGGCAAGAGGTTTCAGTGTTTAAACATGTAAACATTACAAAACTAAACCAGACAGAAAGTGATGAGGCCTCACACCTTCAATGGAGTCATCTTCGCTCAGAGTCAGAGAGATTGTGGGTTCAGGTCAGAGCCTGAAATACTAGGCCCTTAGCATCGAGACACACAGAGACAGAGAAACACAGAGACAGAGAAATGCAGAGACAGAGAGACACACACAGATACATAGAGAGATATACACACAGAGGCAGAGAGAGAGACACAGATCCAGAGAAGTACAGAGACAGAGAGACACACAGATACACAGAGAGATAGAGACAGAGAGACACACACATAAACACACTAACAGAGAAATACAGAAAGAGAGTTTGGCAAAGTCAGATTTAATTTTCCATTCAATATTTATTTAAAAATTCAGAGAATATTTTACAGGAAAATTGATTTTAAAGTTAACAAAAGTGAATCTGACCTTTGAGCTTCACAATGAGATCTGAACCCCTACGCTCTGAGCTGCCCAATATCTGTACAGCTGTACCAGACACCAGAAAGAGAAAACCAGAGCTCAACATCACGGGAAATGAACAATTGTGAATAAGGAACGAGAAAAGTTATTAATTTATACCTGAGATTTAAACTACAGGAAAACTATTAACTACAATTACATTACAACAAAAGTTACCTTCTACATTTCACACTGAAAACAGAACTACCGCCCACAATTGTCTCAGTGACAGATTCAGAATGATAAACTGAGAGAATTTCACTGTTGGAGTCACCGACAGCAGATATTGTATTTGTGTCAATCAGAAAGCTTAATAATCAGCTGAGGGAAATCTACAACGTCCAAAATTCAACCCATCACTTGATCTGTAAAAGAAAGATACAATAATGAAGCAGATGTTTATGATGCGGGACATTAATGTTAGAGTTTTTAATCAATGAATCATTTAGAGATTTTTCAAATCCCTTCTGTTTGACAATCCACTCTGACACCAGTTCCATTTCACACTCTCTGCTCAGTCCTGTGTTGGGGGGGTGTTTAGTGTGGGATCAGTGTTTGCTTTTCTCAAACCACACTGATATTCCCAACAAGGGCAAGAGGTTTCAGTGTTTAAAAATGTAAAGATTTCAGAACAAAACCAGACAGAGAGTGATGAGGCCTCACACCTTCAATGTAGTGATTCCCCCAATCTTTCCTTTTGTATATTGTTTCCTTCCTCTGTCTGAAGTATTGGAGACGTCGACATCACTGAAACAATACAATCTCTCGGGACAATCACTGTAAACAGCTTCTGGAAACAAAGTTACCACTTTAATCACCCAAAAAGCTGAATGTCCATTCAAACATCTCCCTCCCCACATCCTTGTAAATGCAAAGATAACTCCCATTTCCCCAAAGCAGGAAGATGTGAAATGGAAACATCTTCAGCTTTTTACACACTGCACTTTTCCACGGACCAAAATGTTTCAAAACATTTGCTGAAGTTTTGTTTTAAACTCTTTATCAATGTCCTTCCAGGTTTAGTGTGAAGGTTTGTGTTCCACACTGAGCCCCTCTCAGTCTCCACACGGAGCTTGTGTGTGTGCTGATGCTCCTGTCATTTTGGATGGATACTGTGTGAAGCTGCATTCTCTCCCAGTGAGTTTCTGATCTACTTCACTCTCTCTGCGGCTGGAGCAATGTCCAGCAGGCAGCAGAGGATGGCAGTGTATCACTGTCAGCACAATAGACAAACAGCCTTTAGCAAGAGAGGCTTTGACCCTTTTTCAAACCAAATCCCCAATTTGATGTTTCCAGCTGCGCTGTTTACAATGCTGCTGAATATTGTGTGTCTTTGGTAAACTGGGATGTGTAGCATTCAGTCACATTCAGTGGTCAATAAATACGTCAACACTGTGCGTATCTTTCTGTGTGTGTGTGTCAGCGTGCATGTGTGTCAATGTATTTAAATCTCAAAGGAAAATAGGAGCAGGTGTAGGCCATTTGGCCCATCGATCCTGCGCCAGCATTCAAACAGATCATGGGGCACGTACGCACACAAAACACGCACACACCAGCACACACAAAACACGCACACACACAAAGCACGCACACACAAACACACATAAAACACGCACAATAAACACACAAACACACAGAAACACACACACACACATCAAAAACACAGCACTGCTGCCTCACAGTGCCAGGGACTCGGGTTCGGTTCCCGCTTTGGGTCACTGTCTGTGCGGAGTTTGCCCGTTCTCCCTTTGTCTGCGTGGGTTTCCTCCGGGTGCTCCGGTTTCCTCCCACAGTCTGAAAGACGTTCTGGTTAGGGTGCATTGGCCGTGCTTAATTGTCTCTCCGCGTCAGAGAGACTAGCTCGGGTAAATGCATGGGGTTATGGAGATAGGGCCTGAGTGGGATTGTGGTCGGTGCAGACTCAATGGGCCAAATGGCCTCCTTCTGCACTGGAGGAGTCTAGGATTCTATGAAAACACACAGAAACAGATATTCTCACCCAGTAACACTCACACAGTAATAAACACACACGGAAACATGTCCACACACACACACACACACATACACGCGTACACACACACGCATGCACACACACACACACACGCATGCACACACACACACACACACAAACAGACACACACACAAACAGACACACACACACACACAAACAAACACACACACACATATTCCTATTTTATTTCACACAATCGATTTGCGTCTTGAACATGCTGAATGATTGGGCTTCCACATCCCCCTGGAATTGAAAATTCCAAAGATTCACCACCCTCTGAGTGAAGAAATTCCTCCTCATCTCAGTCTTCAATGGTCTGCCCCTGATTCTGAGATTGTGTCCCCTGGTTCGAGTCTCACCAGCCAGGGGAAACATCCAATCTACATCCACCCTGTCACACCCTGTAAGAATTTTAAGTCTGTTTCAATGGGGTCGCCTCTCATTCTTCAAGGGTTCAAGGCCGACTTCCGGACTTGATGGCCATGGAAGGTGTGCTCATAACGGGGCCAAACAGCTGGATTATCAAACAGTGAATCCTGCCGGGATCATGTATCAGTAAACTCTGCCCGAAACCTCTCTCAGTTATTACAATCTGGGCCTTGTATCAGTAATCTCTGCCCGAAACCTCTCTCAGTTATTACAATCTGGGACTTGTATCAGTAATCTCTGCCCGAAACCTCTCTCAGTTATTACAATCTGGGCCTGGTATCAGAAATCTCTGCCCGAAACCTCTCTCAGTTATTACAATCTGGGCCTGGTATCAGTAATCTCTGCCCTAAACCTCTCTCAGTTATTACAATCTGGGCCTGGTATCAGTAATCTCTGCCCTAAACCTCTCTCAGTTATTACAATCTGGGCCTTGTATCAGTATTCTCTGCCCTAAACCTCTCTGTTATTACAATCTGGGCCTGGTATCAGTAATCACTGCCCTAAACCTCTCTCAGTTATTACAATCTGGGCCTGGTATCAGTAATCTCTGCCCTAAACCTCTCTCAGTTATTACAATCTGGGCCTGGTATCAGTAAACTCTGCCCGAAACCTCTCTCAGTTATTACAATCTGGGCCTGGTATCAGTAATCTCTGCCCTAAACCTCTCTCAGTTATTACAATCTGGGCCTGGTATCAGTCATCTCTGCCCTAAACCTCTCTCAGTTATTACAATCTGGGCCTTGTATCAGTATTCTCTGCCCTAAACCTCTCTGTTATTACAATCTGGGCCTGGTATCAGAAATCTCTGCCCTAAACCTCTCTCAGTTATTACAATCTGGGCCTGGTATCAGTAATCTCTGCCCTAAACCTCTCTCAGTTATTACAATCTGGGACTTGTATCAGTAAACGCTGCCCGAAACCTCTCTCAGTTATTACAATCTGGGCCTGATATCAGTAATCTCTGCCCCAAACCTCTCTCAGTTATTACAATATGGGCCTTGTATCAGTAATCTCTGCCCGAAACCTCTCTCGGTTATTACAATCTGGGCCTGGTATCAGTAATCTCTGCCCTAAACCTCCCTCAGTTATTACAATCTGGGCCTGGTATCAGTAATCTCTGCCTGATACCTCTCTCAGTTATTACAATCTGGGTCTTGTATCAGTAAATTCTGCCCTTCAGCTGATTGGAGAATATCATTGTGAATATTACTGAGTTTGGGATGTAATATTTTCCTGCTGTTGCCAATATGACTATTTTTAACATAGTTTCTGGGATCCTCCAGTCTCCCCTCAGCAGCTTTCTGGGCAGTGAGAGGTGACACACCGTTCACTAGCAGAGGGAGTTTTTGGTCCTGTCGCTGTCAATGGGATTTCCCATTGAAGTCACCTCACGCTAGCAGGAAACCAGAGGCAGGGGAACGAGAGCAGAGAATTCCCCACGAGTGAACAGCCGGAGAATCCCGGACATTAGCTCCTTTCCCAGTTATCACTGCACTCAACCCAGTCGCTGTTTATACGCTCAGTTGTCTCAGTGAATACTACATTACACCATGCTGCTGTGGACACTACAATCAACCCTTTCTGAGTTCACACAGTATTAATACCATGTATGGATTGATATTTCATTGGACCATGTGCTGGGTTAGATGAATATTTATTGATTCTTGTGATGTGGGTGTCACTGGCTAGGTCAGCATTTATTGCCCATTCCTAGTTGCCCTGGAGAAGGTGGTGGTGAGCTGCCGTCTTGAACCCGCTGCTGTCTATGTGGTGTAGGTACACCCACAGTGCAGTTAGAGAGGGAACCTGCTTAAATTATCACTGCATTTAACCATGTCACTCTTTATAAAAAATAAACTAGACCATGTCTGGGTAATGAATGTGGAGCATGTCTCCATTTCTCTTTACCTCAGCACTGTATCTGTGTATATAACACTTTATACAGTTTAAATGTTATTTATTAGTGTCACAAGTAGGCTTACATTAACACTGCAATGAAGTTGCTGTGAAAATCCCCTAGTTGCCACACTCCGGTGCTGTTCGGCTTCACTGAGGGAGAATTTAGCATGGCCAGTCCACCGAACAGCATGTCTTTCAGACTGTGGGAGGAAACCGGAGCACTCGGAGGAAACCCAGACACGGGGAGAACATGCAGACTCCACACAGACAGTGACGCAAGTCGGGAATCGAACCCGGGTCCCTGGCACTGAGAGGCTGCAGTGCTAACCACTGTGCCACCCCTAGAAACTAGATACAGTTTCTCTTCTTAATGCATGGGGCCATCCCTCTGTATATACTACAATTGGTCTTTACTTAGTTATTGCTTCACTCAACTATGTCACTGTTTCCAATGCACTCAGTGAAGTCACAGTTATTAACGCACGCAGCCATGCCTCTATCGACACCACACCCGACAATTTCTAAGCTGTTGCTGCACTTCCCCAGGAATAGATTTGATCTGTTTCTCTTACATTCAGCATCATCAGAGATACTGCTGTGTTCGGCCTTGTTTCATTCATTACTCAACTCACCTGTGCCTCCGTTTTATTTTACACAAGTTCCTGTCTTTCTTATTCCTACATTCTACCCTGTTTCAGTTGTTACTGCACTGAAAAATCTCTCTGTTAGGTAGACAGAGAAAGAGAGTCAGCTGGATGGATAGACGAATATTCCTTTAAAGTTATATATTTGTGTGGGTCAGCTGGTGCCACCACTCTTGTTTGGAACAGTTTTTGTTTGGTCTTGTTACCAGCTATTGGGTGTTGTGTGAAATGTCCAATTGCTCCAGTATTGTGTGTGTAATATTGGTGTTGAAAGATTGGGTGAATTTCGCTCGAGTCTCTTGGAGATGAGCAGAAATTGAGGAAGGGAAATAAAGTTGAACATCGGTAAAGGGAAAGTGACCACAGTCCCAGATGACGATCTGCTGCTCTCCCCTTTGAGGGGGAGAACTCACTGGCGGTGATTTACCACACCTCAGGCCAGGGGAAAGGTTGAAAGGGTTGGGCTTTCATGACGTGTTGGAGACTTTGTGCATCTCAAACCAGCTGTCCAGCCAACTGAGTGAACCAACTTCCATATTGCCACATTTCAATGCATGTTGCACAACCTGGTCACAAACTATTGCATTGGAGATTACTCATTGATATTGGGATTGATCTGTGACAATTCTCACAGTCGCGTATGTGTGGCCGTGTGTGTGTTTGTGTGTGTGTGTGTGTTTGTGTGTGTGTATGTGTGTGTATGTATGTTTCTGTCTGTGTGCATGTTAGTGGATATGTTTTTACAGATTCCCAGAGAGAGAGAGAGAGAGAGCGAGAGATGCAGAGACCAACAGATGACAGGGTCAAGGAGAGTGAGAGAAAGAGAGAGCCAGATTGAGAGAGGCACTGAGAGACAATGTCTGTCCAAATCCTCTTGAAGCCACTTTGCATTTTCCTCACAACTCACATTCCCACCGAGCTTTGTGTCATCCGCAAACTTGGAAATATTACATTAGGTCCCCACATCCAAATCATTGATAAACATTGTGAACATCTGGGAACAAAGTCCAGATCCTTGTGGCACAGCCGGCCGACACAAGACGGAGAAATCATCTGGCCGGGAACACAACAGCGACATTTTTCAGGGAAGCTCGGAGCCAGCTGTGTCTCAGTGGATCATAATCTGACCTCAGGATCATTCCATTGTGGCTTCAGTTACAGCATCAAATTCTCGGCCAGGCTGGAAAACAAATCACTCCTCAAATCCCCAAATAAAACGTTCTGGGATCTGAACTTAAAATACTGTAACTGATCATGGAGGAAAGAGTGGGGTCTAATAGACACTGAGAAGATAACTTGCATCTGAATCATAGAACGGTGACAGCACAGGAGGCCATTCAGCCCCATCAAGCCAGTGCGACACTCTGCAAGAGCAATGTCACTATTTCCACTCCTCCACCCTTTCCCCTGACCCTGTAAATATTTCCCCTTCAGCTTCCCATTCAACTTCCCCCGGAAGTCCATGATGGAATCCGCTTCCACCTCACCCTCAGACAGTACATTCCAGATACTGGACACTCACTACGTTAGAAACATTTCCTCATGTTGCCGCTGTCGCCATTTACCTGAATTCAGCATCCTCTGGTTTTCAA
The DNA here is from genome assembly GCF_964213995.1 of Mustelus asterias. Taxonomy (NCBI): domain Eukaryota; kingdom Metazoa; phylum Chordata; class Chondrichthyes; order Carcharhiniformes; family Triakidae; genus Mustelus; species Mustelus asterias. Next base: position 409,885 of record NW_027590301.1, on the reverse strand, counting down.
CCTTTCCACCAATGTGCCGATTATCTCAAAGCCGATCCTCTCAGTCCCGGGACGTCCCTGCAGGAGTTCCTCAGGGTGAGTGTCCGAGGCACCAACCATCTTCAGCTGCTCCAACACTGACCTTCCCTCCATCACAAGGTCTGAAGTGGGGATGTTCGCTGATGATTGCACAATGTTCAGCACCATACGCAACTCCTCAGATACTGAAACAGAAAATAAGGACATACCAAACAGGTCAGGCAGCATCTGTGGAGAGAGAAACAGATTCTGGGAGCAGGGGGACTGAGAGACAGGCAGATTGAGAAAAATATGCACACACACTAACACTCACACTCAGACAGCCTAAAACTAAACAGATATGACTCGACCCTGCCATTAAGGGAGAGACCTCGCTGGTCTATCTTTGACCCAAGTCACACACTGACTCTGAATGTCCTCACAGCAACTTGGGGATGGACATTTCTAAAGGACTATTCATGGCTTTAGGGTTTCCAAAAGTGTTTCACCGACAATGGAGCGGTTTTGAAATGTTGTCAGTGTTATTTAGGAGATAAGCAAACTTTTGATGCCACACGCATTGAGTTTAAAAATTGGCAAGCCATGTTGCAGCTTTATAGAACCATTGTTAGGCCGCACTTGGAATATAGTGTTCAATTCTGGTCGCCACACTACTAGAAGGATGTGGAGGTTTTGGAGAGGGTACAGAAAAGATTTACCAGGATGTTGCCGGGTATGGAGGGCATCAGCTATGAGGAGAGTTTGGAGAAACTTGGTTTGTTCTCACTGGAATGATGGAGGCAAGGGGGGGTGACCTGATAGAAGTCTACAAGATTATGAGAGGCATGGACAGAGTGGATAGTCAGGAGCTTTTTCCCAGGGTTGAAGAGTCCATTACTAGAGGCACAGGTTTAAGGTGCGAGGGACAAGGTTTAAAGGAGATGTACGAGACAAGTTTTTTACACAGAGGGTGGTGGGTGCCTGGAACTCGCTGCTGGGAGAGGTAGTGGAAGCAGATACAATAATGAGTTTTAAGGGGTGTCTGGAGAAATACAAGAATAGGATGGGAATAGAGGGATATGGTCCCTGGAAGGGGAGGGGGTTTTAGTTCACACATGGTTGGTGCAGGCTTGGAGGGCCGAAGGGCCTGTTCTTGTGCTGTAATTTTCTTTTTTCTAATTTCAGAGAGAGATATATACAGATACAGAGCCATAGAAAGACAGAGACAGGATGGGATTGTGCTGTACATGTTTCCGAGCTGACATTGAGACACACACGAGATGTACACCAATGATTTGGATGAGGGAACCAAAAATAATATTTCCAAGTTTGCTGATGCCATGAAACTTGTTGGGAATGTGAGGAGTGAGAAGGATGTTAAAATGTTTCACAGTGACTTCAGTAAATTGAGTGAATGGGTAAATGCGTGGCAGATGCTGTATAACGTGGACAAACGTGAATTTAACTACTTCGGACAGAGAAGCAGAATGGCAGAGGGTTATTTAAATGGTGCTAGATTGGGAAATGTTGAGATACAAAGGGACCTGGGTGTCCTAGTACACAAGAGACTGAAAGCAAGCATGCAGCTACAGCAAACAGTTCGGAAGGCAAATGATATGTTGGCCTTCATTGCAAGAGAACTTGAGGAAAGGAGCAAGGATGTCTTACTGCAGCTGTACAGGCCCTCGGTGAGACCACACCTGGAATATTGTGTACAGTTTTTGTCTCTGTAACTATGAAATGCTGCACTTACCATAGAGGGAGAGCAGCGGAGGCACACCAGACTGATTCCTGGGATGGCAGGATTGTCGTATGAGGAGAGATTGAGTCGACTGGGCCTGTATTCACTGGAGTTCCGAAGAATGAGAGGGGATCGAATTGAAATGTATAAATTCTGACTGGGCTGGAGTGACTGAATACAGGGATGTTGTTTCCTCCAGCTGAGGGGCTGAGGGGGTGGGGAGAGGGGGGGGGGGGCGGTTGGGCGGAGAGGCTGGAACAAGGGATCACAGATGGTGAAACTTTGCAATATGTTTAATCTGCAGAAACCGATCCATCTCAGTCTGTGAACGATGACTGAGCCTCCACAGCCCTCTGGGATAGGGAATTCCAAAGATTTACCATCCTGGAAGCACACGGAATTCAGGAAAACTTGGCGAGATGTATCGGAAACTGGTTTAGTAATTGGACACAAAGGGTGGTGTTGGAAGGCTGTTTGAGTGGCTGGAGGCCGGTGTCCAGTGGTGCACCACAAGGCTCCGTGCTGGGGGGCTTATTATTGTTATACATAAATGAGACAGATGATAATGTGGGGGCAATGATAAGCAAGGTTCCAGATGACACCAAGATTGGTAGGATGGTTCATAGTGAAGAAGGTTGTAGGTTACAGGAAGATATCGCTGGGTTGGTCAGATAGGCAGAGCAGTGGCAGATGGTATTTGACCCTGATAGGTGCGAGGTGATGCACTTTGGAAGCAGTAACAAGGCAAGGGAGTATTTAATGAGGAGCTCAGAGGAACATATGGATCTTGGGAAATTATTCACAGATCCCAGAAGGCAGCAGAGCAGGTGAATCAAGTGGTAAAGAAGGCAGATGAGACACTTGCTTTTATCAGTCATGGCGCAGAGTAGAAGAGCAAAGAGTGTCTTTCAGACTGTGGGAGGAAAGTGGAGCAGGCGGAGGAAACCCACGCAGACACGGGGAGAATGTACAGACTCCGCACAGACAGTGACCCAAGCCTGGAATCGACCCCGGGTCCCTGGCGCTCTGAGGCAGCAGTGCTAACCTCTGTGCCACCCATGATTCCTGTATCTGCAGTATTTTGCTTTTAGCTTTCTTCTTTATTAACCCTCTCCATTTCACTTATTATTTTGAAGTGTTTCATTAAATCACTCCTTAACCTCAATCCCAGTGTTTCAGAGTAAATCTTCATCGACACAAAAACCATACAATCACCACAGTGCAGAAGGAGGACATTCAGCCTATCGGGTCTGTACTGACTATCCGAAAGAGCATCTATCCGCATAATGCCATGCATTTACCAGAGCTAATTCCCCAAACCTACACATCCCTGGACATTAAGGGGCAATTTAGCATAGCCAATCAAAATAGCCCGCATATCTTTGGAGTGTGGGAGGAAACCGGGGCACTCGGAGGAAACCAACGCAGACATGGGGAGAATGTGCAAACTCAAAACAGACAGTCACCCGAGGCTGGAATTGAACCCGTGTTCCTGACGCTGTGAGGCAGCAGTGCCAACCACTGTGCCATTGTACCACCCTGCTCAGAAAACACTTCCAACCCAAACACAACACACAGAGTAAAATCCCCTCTGCTCTGTCCAAGGAATTTTTAATTGCAGATTTTTAGATTGACTTTTTAGGAAAAACAGAACTCAAATTGCTCAGCATCCCAGAGTGGACTCTTGTTTATTCCAACCATGATCCCATCCCCGCAGATTCAAACATGAAGTTTAAGCTGTGGATACAGTTGTGTCTGTCTGTCTCAGAGTTTGTGTATTCAGTCTTTCACTGCCTTTTAAACTTCTCTGAAGAATTTGAATGCTGGATGTTGCTTAATCATTCCTTTCTCTCAGCACATGGAACTGGTGAAACTTCAAGGGTCACAATCTAATGTCAGTAACAAAGAACTGTATCTTTATTCATCCATCATTTCCAATCTCTGAATAGATCACACACATTTCCAGAATGCAGGAAGCTCTCAATGGAAACTGCTTCCAATTATTCCCCAATACAATTGTTCACACGTTACTGTGAACTACATTCCACTGACATTCCCAAAGCAGCCACAGAAAAGTGACTGGTTATTTTAAACATTGAAACTGAACTATATTAACTTACGATTCACTCACATTGTACAGAAATGTTGACCCTGTGGGATGACAGTTTGGGAGTAACATTGCAACATTAAGGTCCCCTGCGTATTGTGTTTGACAACATTTGCAGCATTTCCAAAATATCAGCGACATTGCTGTGTGTATTGTGTGAATCAAGCTGTGAAATATCCACACATATTGAACTCCCACTGCTGCTGCCTTTTCATCATTTATAAACACACAAACTAGAAGCAGGAGGAGGCCATTCGGCCCTTCCAGCCTGCTCCAACATTCATTATGATCATGGCTGATCATCAAATTCAACATCCTGATCCCACTTTAGCCCCAAGAGCTCCATCCAATTGCTGGGTAAAATTAGATCCCTGTTTGTTCCCACATTGAAGCGATCGAAGAGTGGATACCTCAAGTATTTCGATGCAGAGAAAACCTTCCTCGACACTGTCCCCACCAAACACACTCAGGACAGATACAGCACGGGGTTAGATACAGAGTAAAGCTCCCTCGACACTGTCCCCACCAAACACACTCAGGACAGATACAGCACGGGGTTAGATACAGAGTAAAGCTCGCTGTACACTGTCCCCATCAAACACACCCAGGACAGATACAGCACGGGGTTACATACAGAGTAAAGCTCCCTCTACACTGTCCCCATCAAACACTCCCAGGACAGACACAGCAAAGAGTTCGATACAGAGTAAAGCTCCCTCCATACTGTCCCCATCAAACACTCCCAGGGCAGATACAGCATGGGTGTAGATACAGAGTAAAGCTCCCTCTACACTATCCCCATCAAACACTCCCAGGACAGATACAGCACGGGGTTCGATACAGAGTAAAGCTCCCTCTACACTGTCCCCATCAAACACTAACAGGACAGGTACAGCACGGGGTTAGATGCAGAGTAAAGCTCCCACTACACTGTCCCCATCAAACACTCCCAAGACAGGTACAGCACGGGGTTCGATACAGAGTAAAGCTCCCTCTACACTGTCCCCATCAAACACTCCCAGGACAGGTACAGCACGGGTTAGATACAGAGTAAACCTCCCACTACACTGTCCCCATCAAACACTCCCAAGACAGGTACAGCAAGCACAACACGGGGTTAGGTACAGAATAAAGGTTCCTCTACACGGTCCCCATCAAACACTCCCAGAACAGGTACAGCATGGGGTTAGATACAGAGTAAAGCTCACTGTACAGTCCCCATCAAACAGTCCCAGAACAGATACAGCACGGGGTTAGATATAGAGTAAAGCTCCCTCTACACTATCCCCATCAAACACTCCCAGGACATGTACAGCACGGGTTGAGATACAGAGTAAACCTCCCTCTACACTGTCCCCATCCAACACACCCAGGACAGGTACAGCACGGGGTTAGATACAGAGTAAAGCTCCCTCCACAATATCCCCATCAGACAAACCAAGGACAGGTACAGCACGGGATTAGATAGAGAGGAAAGCTCCCTCAACACTCTCCCCATGAAACACTCCCAGGACAGGTACAGCATGGGGTTAGATACAGAGTAGATCTCCCTCTCCACTGTCCCCATCAAACACTCCCAGGACATGTACAGCACGGGTTAAGATACAGAGTGAAGCTCCCTCGACAATGTCCCCATCAAACACACCCAGGACAGGTACAGCACGTGTTTAGATACAGAGTGAAGCTCCCTCTACACTGTCCCCCATCAAACACTCCCAGGACAGGTACAGCACGGGGTTAGATACAGAGCAAAGCTCCCTCTACACTGTCCCCATCAAACACACCCAGGACAGGTACAGCACAGGTTTAGATACAGAGTGAAGCTCCCTATACACTGTCCCCATCAAATAATCCAATGACAGATACAGCATGGTGCTAGATTAAAGGAAAAGCTGCCTCCACATTGTGCACATCAAACACACCCAGGACAGGTACAGCACGGGAGAGAAAGTGTGTGTGAGAGAGAGTGTGTGTGTGAGAGAGAGAGAGTGTGTGTGAGAGAGTGTGTGCGAGAGAGAGAGCGTGTGCGAGAGAGAGAGCGTGTGTGTGAGAGAGAGCGTGTACAAGAGAGAGCGAGCGCGTGAGAGAGTGCGTGTGTGTGTATGAGACAGTGTGTGTGCGAGAGAGAGTGTGTGTGCGAGAGAGAGTGTGTGTGTGAGAGAGAGTCTGTGTGTGAGAGAGAGTCTGTGTGTGAGAGAGAGTGTGTGTGTGAGAGAGAGTGTGTGTGTGAGAGGGAGTGTGTGTGTGAGAGGGAGTGTGTGTGTGAGAGGGAGTGTGTGTGTGAGAGGGAGTGTGTGTGTGAGAGGGAGTGTGTGTGTGAGAGGGAGTGTGTGTGTGAGAGGGAGTGTGTGTGTTTGAGAGAGAGTGTATGTGTGAGAGAGAGAATGTGTGAGAGAGAAAGTGTGTGTGACAGAGCGAAAGAGCATGTGTGTGAGAGAGAGAGTGCGTAAGAGATAGTGTATGTGTGTGTGAGAGACAGAGAGAGCATGTGTGTGTGTGTGTGTGCCTGAGAGTGTGTAAGGAGAGCGTGTGTGTGACCTGATCTTCCTCTACAGTCTATCAGTAACTGAAACACGGGATTAGATGCAAAGTAAAGCTCCCTCGACACTGATCCCATCAAACACTCCCAGGAAAGGTACAGGTACAGCACAGAGTTCGATACAGAGTAAAGCTCTCTCAACACTGTTCCCATCAAACGCTCCCAGGACAGATACAGCACGGGGTTAGATACAGAGTAAAGCTCCCTCTACACTGTTCCCATCAAACACTCCCAGGACAGATACAGGAAGTGGTTAGATACAGAGTAAATCTCCCACTTCACTGTTCCATCGAACACTCCCAGGACAGAAACAGCACGGGGTTAGATACAGAGAAAAGGTCCCTCTACACTGTCTCCATCAAACACTCCCAGGACAGATACAGCACGGGGTTAGATACAGAGTAAAGCTCCCTCTACACTGTCCCATCAAACACTCCCAGGACAGGTACAGCACGGGGTTAGATACAGAGTAAAGCTCCCTCTACACTGTCCCATCAAACACTCCCAGGACAGATACAGCACGGGGTTAGATACAGAGTAAAGCTCCCTCTACACTGTCCCATCAAACACTCCCAGGACAGGTAGAGCACGCGGTTAGATACAGAGTAAAGCTCCCTCTACACTGTCCCCCATCAAACACTCCCAGGACAGGTGCAGCATGGGATTAGATACAGAGTAAAGCTCCCTCTACACTGTCCCCATCAAACACACCCAGGACAGGTACAGCACGGGGTTAGATACAGAGTAAAGCTCCCACTTCACTGTCCTCATCAGACACTCCAAGAACAGATACAGCAGGGGGTTCGATATGGAGTAAAGCTCCCTCTACAATATCCCCATCAGACAAACCAAGGACAGGTGCAGCACGGGGCTAGATACAGAGTGAAGCTCCCTCGACACTGTCCCCATCAAACACTCCCAGGACAGGTACAGCATGGGTTTAGATACAGAGAGAAGCTCCCTATACACTGTCCCCATCAAATAATCCAATGACAGATACA
>NW_027590301.1:392500-395000 GCF_964213995.1 Mustelus asterias | reverse complement strand
AGCTCTGAGGAGAGATTGGAGAAACTTGGTTTGTTCTCACTGGAACGACGGAGGTTCAGGGGCGACCTGATAGAATTCTACAAGATTATGAGGGGCATGGACAGAGTGGATAGTCAGAAGCTTTTTACCAGGGTGGAAGATTCAAAATCTAGGGGGCATAGGTTTAAGGTGTGAGGGGCAAGGTTTAAAGGAGATGTACAAGGCAAGTTTTTTTACACAGAGGGTGGTGGGTGCCTGGAACTCGCTGCCGGGGGAGGTAGTGGAAGCAGATACGATAGTGAGTTTTACGGAACGTCTGGACAAATACATGAATAGGATGGGAATAGAGGGATACGGTCCCCGGAAGGGTAGGGGTTTTAGTTCAGTCGGGCAGCATGGTTGGTGCAGGCTTGGAGGGCCGAAGGGACTGTTCCTGTGCTGTAATTCTCTTTGTTCTTTGAGAAGCTCGTCAACATCTTTTCCAAAAGGGAGGGCAGTCTAAAACTAGAAGACACAGGTTTAAGGTGAGAGGGGAGAGGGTCCAGAGGGCAATTCTTTTCACACATAGGGTGGTGAGGGATTGGAACAAGCTGCCAGAGGTCGGAGTAGAAGCGGACACAATTTTATATTTTAAAAAGCATTTAGACAGTTATTCTGGTAAGATTGGTATGGAGGGATTTGGGCCAAACGCAAGGCATTTGATACGAGCTTTATGGTTAAAAACTGGGTGGCAGGGAAAAGTTGGGCCAAAGGGCCCATTTGTATCTGAGCTCTGTTTTCTGCCCGGAAACCATTTCTCAATCCATCCCAGTATTTTCCAAATTTGTGGATTGGACACAGTAAATTGCCGTTTCCTGTCCAAAGCTGTGTTGGTTCGGTGGATTCAGGTAAATGTGTGGGGTTACGGGGATAGGGCTGGGTCAAGGGCCTTGGTAAGATACTGTGTCAGAGAGTCAGTACAGACTCGATGGGCTGAATGGTCTCCTTCTGCACTGCAGGGATTCTGTGACTCTACTATTATGATCCCTTTGTCATTTGAAGCTTCCAGCTAAAATGCTGACAATGCTGCCTATTTCTGTGCACTTTGGCAAACGTTCTGTCTCATCACCGGGCGACACGGTGGCACAGTGGTTAGCACTGCTGACTCACAGCGCCAGGGATCTGGGTTCGATTCCCCGCCTCGAGTAACTGTCTGTGTGGAGTTTGCACGTTTGCTAAATTGCCCCTTAGTGTCAGGGGGATTCGGGCCTGGGTGGGATTATTGTCGGGGCAGGCTTGTTGGGCTGAATGGCCTCATTCTGCAGTGTAGGAATTCTATGACTCTTGGATCTTAAATGGCTGATAAATAGTGAAACTGAGACACAAACTGGGGCTTGGCAGCAGCAGACAGAATGGGAATCATTGCATCCTGCAGGGATTTTTATTACAGAATCAATTTCAGAAAATTTACAACTCAAAATTCACAACAGCAAAGTGTGGGATTGCAAATGGAATGATTAGCGTAGCCCTAAAGTTTAAAAGCTACAGATTGACATTCAGAAACAAGAGATGGCCTCACATCTTCAATTCTGTGATTGTCTGGCATCTCCTGCTCTGAATATTACAAAATCTCTGCCCCCTTCATGCGTCTGGAGACTTTGAAAGTTACGCAGACATTGGTAAAACTTTCCTTTATCTCAAGGCATCTCCTGTGAAATAGTCAACTTCTGCAAAGAGACACAATCTAATTGACACTTTCTGAATCTCCTTTCAAACAACCTCCCAACCCCACTGTGCAGGATGCAGGAATGTCACCTTTTGTCACATTCCCCAACACAATTGTTGACACGTTTTCGGGACAGGAAAAGTAGATTCAACTGATAGATTCTGAGCCCCAGGTTGAATCTTTAAGATGTAAAAATGAACTGAAAGCCCAGGTCTCTCTGTTCCTGCATCCATTTTAACATTGACCCATTGATATTAAATTGCTTCTCCTGATGTAAAATACCAGCTATCAACTTCAGGTTTGAACATTAATAAGCGACTGAGCATCAACTGTGAATTATAGAAGGTAGTTCCAAACTAATATCACACCTGGTGTGGCAAAGTGTTCCTGAATTTCACTCCAAAAAGTCTAAAACCCTAAACATTGTCTAAAATCCAATGTCCCCCAAGTCCTGTCCCCATCAAACACTCCCAGGACAGGGACAGCACAGGGTTAGGTACAGAGTAAAGCTCCCTCGACACTGTCCCCCATCAAACACTCCCAGGACAGGTACAGCACAGGGTTTGAGACAGAGTAAAGCTCCCTCTACACTGTCCCCAACAAACACTCGCAGGACAGGGACAGCACAGGGTAAGATACAGAGCAAAGCTCCCTCGACACTGTCTCCATCAAACACTCACAGGACAGGGACAGCACGGGGTTCGATACAGAGTCAAGCTCCCTCGACACTGTCTCCATCAAACACTCCCAGGACAGGTACAGCACGGGTTTAGATACAGAGTGAAGCTCCCACAACACTGTCCCCATCAAACACTC
>NW_027590301.1:307500-380000 GCF_964213995.1 Mustelus asterias | reverse complement strand
GAGGGCTGACTGAGGCTTCACCCGGGTGAGTTGTGTGTGTTTATTACCCTGATCCAGATTTAATGTTTAATATCAGAGGGAGCGAGATCTGAATGAGAGTGGAATAGAGAGACAGAGAGAAACACACAGGATGGAACTCTCTCAATCTCTTTAGTCTCTGCTTTACAACTGACTTGTGTTTGGATGTCACTGAGAGATTGTGTAACTAAGGGGAGATCCTGGGTTTTTGCTGTTGTATTTAATTTAAATAATTTCTTGTATTTTAATTATTTTCTCTCTCTGTCTTTCCCCAAGAATTAATGTTTAGATTTTACTGAGAGATTGTGCAACTGAGAAGGGGGAATCCTGGGCTCTTGTGCTATTTAATTTAAACATTTTCTTGTATTTTAATTAATTATTTTCTCTTCTCCCCAGGAATTTGAATTTTGAAGACTGCAATGGGACTCGGAATCCTTGGACAAGGGGCTTTTCTCCAGAGGAGGAAGGATGGACTGAGGCCTGTTCTATAGGCCGCATGTGAGTTGTTATCTCTTATTACCCCAATCCAGGTTTAATTTTAATCTCGCTTCCTCGGATGAAGCAGTTCTAGTTAGATTGTGGGATGTGGGAGGGCTGGAGTTTGAAACCCTGGGGTTAAAATAACCCGGCTTTGCAATTAGTCACAAACAAGTTAACCCTTTGGTGGGTGGCAAAGAGTAAATTAAATATCTGTAATATGAAACTGTCTAAAAGTTTGATATAAATCCAAAATAACAGGGGTGGGAGAGAGTGATTTACCCGAATGTTAAATACGTTTCACAGAGGACATTACAATTCAATTTTCTGAAGTTCAGCCATGACATTTATCTTCCCCTCTACAGCTTTCTTCCCCATTCTGTCTATTTCTCTCTGCTTTTCTCTCTGTCTCTCCCTCCAGTACTTTTTCCCATCTTCAGCTTTCTCTCCCTTCCTGTCTCTTTCCACTCATCTCTCTCTCTCTCTCGAGCATTCTTCCATATCTGTCTATCACTCTCCAGAATGTCTCTCTCTCTCTGGCTCCATCTTTCTTTGTGTCTCTTTAAATCTTCAATCAATAAAAACTCTCCGTTATTGTAAACAGGGAGACAGGAATTTGGCATCGCTCATTTCAATTCAGAATACATGAGAGACTGCAATGGGACTCAGAATCCTTGGACAAGGGGCTTTTCTCCAGAGGAGGAAAGATGGACTGAGGCCTGTTCTATAGGCCGCATGTGAGTTGTCGTCTCTTTATTACCCCGATCCAGGTTTAATTTTAATCTCGCTTTCTCGGATGAACCAGTCCTGGTTCGATTGTGGGGTGTGAGGGGGGCTGGAGTTTGAAACCCTGGGGTTAAAATATCCCCACTTTGCAATTAGTTACAAACACATTAACCCTTAGGTGGGTGGCAAAGAGTAAATTAAATGTCTGTAATATGAAACTGTCTCAATTTGTTTTAAATCCAAGATAACAGGGATGGGAGACAGAGCGCTGTTCCTAATTGTTGAATAAAATTCACAGAGGCCTTTACAATTCAGTTTTCAGAAGTTTAGAATTTCATTTAGTCCTCTCTGCAACTTTTCTACCATTCTGTCTATTTCTCTCTGCTTTCTCTCTCTCCATCCCTTTCCTTCCTCTATCTGTCTCTCTTTTTTATTCCCTCTCTCTCCCTCTTTTTCCCAGGAAATAATATTTTGTTGGACAATCTCTCAGTAAAATCTAAGAAGGGGGAATCCTGGGCTCTTGTGCTATTTAATTTAAACATTTTCTTATATTTAAATTAATTATATTCTATCTCTCCCAAGGAATTAATATTTAGTTAGACAATGTCTCAGTGAGATCTTAGAAGGGGGAATCCTGGGGCTTTTGTGCTCTTTAATTTAAACATTTTCTTGTACTTTAATTAATTATTTTCTCTGTTCCCCAGGGATTTGAATTTAAGACTGCAACATGACTTGGAATCCTTGGACAAGGGGCTTTTCTCCAGAGGAGGATGGATGGACTGAGGCCTGTTCTATAGGCTGCAAGTGAGTTGTTATCTCTTATTACCCTGATCCAGGTTTAATTTTAATCTCGCTTCCTCGGATGAACCAGTTCTGGTTCAATTGTGGGAAGTGGGGAGGCTGGAGTTTAAAACCCAGGGGTTAAAATATCCCGGCTTTGCAATTCGTTTGGTGGGTGGCAAAGAGTAAATTAAATATCTGTAATATGAAACTTTCTAAAAGTTTGATGCAAATCCAAAGTAACAGGGATGGGAGAGACTGACTTACCCGAATGTTAAATACGTTTCACAGAGGACATTACAATTCAATTTTCTGAAGTTCAGCCTTTACATTTATCTTCACCTCTACAGCTTTCTTCCCCATTCTATTTCTCTCTGCTTTTCTCTCTGTCTCTCCCTCCAGTATTTTTCCCCTATCTTCAGCTTTCTCTCCCTTCCTGTTTCTTTCCATTCATCTCTCTCTCTCTCGAGCATTCTTCCATATCTATCACTCTCCAGAATCTCTCTCTCTCTCTCGAGCATTCTTCCATATCTGTCCATCACTCACCAGAATCTCTCTCTCTCGAACATTCTTCCATATCTGTCTATCACTCTCCAGAATGTCTCTCTCTCTCTCTGGCTCCATCTTCCTTTGTGTCTCTTTAAACCTTTAATCAACAAAAACTGTGTTATTATAAACAGGGAGACAGGAATATGGCATCGCTCATTTCAATGCAGAGTACATGAGAGAGAGGGAAAGAAACAGCTATGGACAGAGACAACGAGTGAGAAAGAGAGGGGACAGGGACAAGGATCTAGACAGGGACATCCATCTTTACACTGAGTGAGAGAGACAGGAGCAGAGGGAGAAAAGAGAGGGAGATAGTGAAAGGGAGATGGAGGGAGTTGTAGAAATCAATCCCAGGAGGGCGATTTTAAAAAGTGTCCCGAAGGAATCAGCAGCCCCTTCCCAAACTGAAAGAGGGAGATGAGCAGCTCCTGGAGTCTGAGAGGGAGACAGGGATGGACTGGGGGCTTATGGATATTTGATTCAGTTTTAGGAGATTCTGTTTGTAGATTTCTCTCTCTCTGTTCATGCCATTCTGATGTTTCTGAGAGATTGTGTAACTGAGAGGGGGGAATCCTGCGTTTCGGTGAGATTTAATTTAAATGGTTTCTTGTATTTAATTAATTTTCTCTCTCTTTTCCCCAATAATTCATATCTAGTTAGACAATCTCTCAGTAAAATCTCAGAAGGGGAATCCTGGCCTCTTGTGCTATTTAATTTAAACAATTTCTTGTATTTTAATTAATTATTTTCTCTCTCTCTTCTTCCCAGGAATTTGAATTTTGAAGACTGCAATGGGACTCGGAATCCTTGGACAAGGGGCTTTTCTCCAGAGGAGGATGGATGGACTGAGGCCTGTTCTATAGGCCGCATGTGAGTTGTCTCTTTCTTACCCTGATCCAGGTTTAATTTTAATCTCGCTTCCTCGGATGAACCAGTTCTGGTTCGATTGTGGGGTGTTTGGGGGGGCTGGAGTTTGAAACCCTGGGGTTAAAATATCCCGGCTTTGCAATTAGTCACAAACAGGTTAACCCTTTGGTGGGTGGCAAAGAGTAAATTATGCATGAAACTGTCTATAAGTTTGTTTTAAATCTAAAATAACAGGGGTCAGAGACAGAGCAATGAACCTAATTGTTGAATAAAATTCACAGAGGCCTTTAAAATTCAGTTTACAGATGTTCAGATTTTCATTTCATCCTCTCCACAGCTTTTCCCCCATTCTGTCTATTTCTGTCTGCTTTTCTCTCCATTTCCTTCCGCTATCTGCCTCTCTTTATTCTCTCTCTCTCCCTCTTTTTCCCAGGAATTAATATTTAGTTGGACAACCTCTCAGTAAAACCTGGAAAGGGGCAATCCTGGGATTTTGTGCTGTGTGATTTTCATTCTGGGTGTCCCGGGGGGTTTGATTTCACTGTCTCAGCCCCTCTCTGCCTCTCTCTCTCTCTCTGTATAAACTTTTCCCAAATTACAAAACACTCAACACAGCTGACTGCAGCTTGTGGGATGTTGCTGGGGATTTTGTTTTAAAAAGTGTGTTTTCTCAGAGGCAGTTTAAACCTTTCAGGGGACTGTGGGGAAGTCTCCAGACTTGGGACAACACACACACAGGGTTGGGGGCTGAGGGTGGCGGGCGGGGGGGAGGTGGGCAGTCAGGTATACTGGTATTCTGGGAGACTGATATTCCCAACAAGGGCCAGAGGTCTCAGTGCTGAAACATATTAAACTGTTCAAACAGAGGCAGGCAGAAAGCCATGAGGCTTCAGAGCTCCCTGTAGATGCAAAGGTAACTCCCATAGCCAAAAAGTAGCCACATGTGAAGTGGAAACACCTTCCCTCAGCTTGTTACACACTGACCTTTCCACAAACCCAACATGTTTACAAACACTCGCTGCAGTTTCTGCAAACTTTGTATCAAACTGCCTCCCATTCTGCTCAATACTGACCCCCTCTCAACCTGGCACTGAACTAGTGTCTGAATTGAGACAGAGACACACAGACAGAGTTTTTAAAGCTGAAAGTTTTAAAGTTTGATTATTAGTGTCACAAGTAAGGCTTACATTAACACTGCAATGAAGTTACTGAGAGAGAGACAGAGAGACACACAGAGACAGAGATAAAGAGACAGAGAGATAAAGAGACAGAGAGGATGTTTAAAGTTTTAAAGTTTGTTTATTAGTGTCATAAGTAAGGCTCACATTAACGCTGCAGTTACTGAGAGAGACAGAAAGAGACAGGTTTTAAAGTTGAAAGATTTAAAGTTTATTTATTAGTGTCACAAGGCTTACATTAACACTGCAATGAAGTTACTGAGAGAGACAGAGATAGAGGGAGCATCCAGAGTGGGTTCAGTAACACATTTATTGATCAGATACCTCTCTCTGTGACTCTTTAGCGATGAGATATTCAGCCAGGATGGTTTCACTGACCCTCTTCAGCAGGCAGATATTCCCAAATCCAGCCTAGGTCTCAGACACACACACACCACTCACACATTCCCTCTGCTCTGTCCAAGGGAATATCTTAATCCAGGAATTTCTATTTTATATTTACAGGGTGAGGGGGGGGAGAAACTCAACTCAAAAATCCTGCAGTGTCTCCAAGCTGCTTTTAAATTTCAATTCAAACCCTGGGCCACATGGGAAGCTGCAGAGATTGGGAAACTTACCAAACCCAGTTTGTGTGTGTGAGTGTCCGCAGCTTTTGTGTCTTTGAACTTGCGAGGGTGCCAGGGAGAGAATGTCACTGTCTTCACCTCTCTCTCTGCCTCTCTGTATAAAAAAATCACCAAATTAAACCACTCAATAATGCGACCATACACAATTAATTATCAAATATCTGTCTCTCTCGCTTTATCTCTGTCTCTCCCCGTCTCTCTCTCTCCCTGTTCTCTCTCTCCCTGTCTCTTCTCGAGCAGAAACAGGTGGAGACAGAGAGGCAGGGAGAGAGAGGAAGAGGGAGGGATGGAAACAGCTGGAGTTGTGGGTTAGATGCAGGGGGAGAGACACAGGCTGTTAGAGGGAGGGGGGGTTTCAGTGAGGGACAGGGTCTCCAGTTTAATTCTGAGGGTCCTGAGAGAGGGATTTCACTGTCTCAGCCCCTCTCTGGCTCCCTCACTCTGTATAAACAATTCCCAAATTTAAAAAACGCTCAACACAGCTGACTGCACTTTGTGGGATCTTGCTGTGCACCACAGTGATTTTAGTTTTAAAAAGGGTTACTTTTAAGAGGGAGTTCCAGCTTTTCTGGAGATTTGGGATGATGCAGACACACACACACACACACAGGGTAGTGAGTGGGGAAGGGGGGGTCACAGCAGGTGAGAGAGTGGGGGGGTGGGGAGGGAGGACTGTGTCCCATCTGATTCAGGTTCACATTGCTGCTGCTGCTGTGGGATCTTGCTGTGCACACACTGGGCCTGTGGCCTTTGCCTGCACTGCAACAGCGACCACACTTTATTAAACAAAATCTGGCCCAGGGACCGCAAAGTGGGTTCAAGGAAAAAGCTTGAAAAGGGGTCGGGTAAATTCAAGCACTTTAATCGCCGAGGCATCGTAGGCTCTGGAGAAAGTGCTGGGGAATGGGAGGAGGATAGATTGGGATTTGATGGCCAGCATCGAGCTGGTGGGCCGAAGGGCCTGTTTCTGTGCTGTGTGACTCCAGATTCTTTTCTCTCTCTCTTTTCCCAGGAATTTCTATTTGGATGGGGGGGGGTATAGAATTTCCCTGTCTCTGTCTCTCCAGCGTTCTTACCAATCCCAGCACCCCTCCCCTCTCTCTCTCCCCAGACATTCCTGTCTATATTTCATCTTTCAATAAAATGTTTAAGAAAACACCAATGTGAATTGTTGTCAATTTAATTTGGGAAGAGAGAGAGAGAGAGAGGAGTGGATCCTATTTCCCACACACTCTCCTGCAGTCCTCACCCACAACATTTATTTAATCTGGCCCTCACCAGGTTGTGTGTGTGGGATCTTGCTGTGCACACAGGTGGGTCTGGCTCCCTATTCCTCGCACTGTGACCCATGAGCAGAACTTTAAACAGGAAAGATTGAGGAGAAGGAGAAGGGTTGGGGACGGGGAGGAGGCCGAGAGAGAAATAGAGAAATGGAGGTAGAGCTAAACAGAGAGGGTGTGGGGGGGTGTGAGAGGGTCTCAGGAGGGGCAGGGGGAAAGAGACACAGAGTCTGGGGGTATCCTCCTCCATCGTGGGACTGGCAGTGGGATCTTGCTGTGCAGAATTACCTTCATTGTAATTTGAATCATTCATTCATTGACTAAGGGAGGGTGGGTGTGTGATTGTGGGATTGTAAATATTGTTACCACGCTGAGGTGATGTTTCCCTCTGCGCTATTTTGTAACCCCCTAAAGGGATACACCTTGCCTCGTAATCTTAAGTAAGTGTGTGTGAGACAGGAGGAAGCTACTGGTTTTAGACATTCAATCCCTACAGTGCAGAAGGAGGCCATTCGGCCCATCTAGTCTGTACCGACCACAATCCCAACCAGGCCCTATTCCCATAACCCCACACTTTTAACCTGCTTATCCCCCTGACACTGGGGTCAATTTAACACGGCCAATCCACCCAACCCGCACAGCTTTGGACTGTGGGAGGAATTGGTAAATTAAAGCAGGATCTGACACTCTCTGTATCAGGAACAACTAACAGGTCTTTAATTTAGACTGGGTGACAACCTTATTAAAACAATGAACAAACTGAATAAACTCCCCAATAGAATGCTGTTCCAATGACAAGACTCACTCAGGAATAATGAAATAAATCATTACAGAATAGAGTCACCCTCAAATAATATAACACCAGGCGTCTGTTGGAAGTGTGAACTTTCTTCTGCTGCTTGGGTCTGGAATACTTTCTGAGTTGGTTTCTGCTTCTATTTAGATGGTGATGTGATGAAGCTGTATATATTACTGCAGGATTCAGTATCAGACTCTCCCTCCTTCAATCTAAAGAGGCAGCAAGGTCGCTCCCTCCCCGTTATTTCCCCCTGTCCCGGGTTTAAATACCCAGAATTTCCTCACAGTATTCCTGCAATTTGAGTGGCTTGAGGCTGTCACCAACGCCCCAATTTGAATGCAATTGGTTGTGTGTGTTTGAGAGCTTGTTTTAAAATCATTGACCCAATTCAAAGCCTGTTTTGCTCTGCTGGGACTCTGGCTGCTGCTTTGGACACAAATGTTGTAAAGTTGTCTTCTGCAGCCCTGCTTTCTGCAGTTTAAAATCCCCAGCACAAAGACACAGGCTTTCTAAAGACACAACGCTGGATGGTTTGTTTTGGTTTTCTCAGCATTTCTTTTCAATATTTACATTTGTCAAACACCACATTTTTAACCTTATATATGCAGCTTCATAACAATATTAGACAGGGAGAGAGAGATCGGGAGAGACAGAGAGAAAGTCACACAAAGAGAGAGGGAGAGAGAGACAGAGAGAGAGAGAAAGTCACACAAAGAGAGAGGGAGAGAGAGACAGAGAGAGAGAGAAAGCCACATGGAGTAATGAGGATGGGGCCTGGATGTGAATGTGGGCGGTGTAGACCTGATGGGCCGAATGGCCTCCTTCTGTACTGTCAGATTCTATGATTCTGTAATGGGGGCTGCGTGCGGTGTGAGGGGAGGGTGGAAGGGGACAGGGGGTGGGGGCAGCACTGGTTCCCTTTTCCCCCCCTCCCTCCTCCCAGGCCCTGTCCGGGAGGTTTCGGGGCTGGAGGGGATTGTTCTGGTGAACTGGCCGGGGCCTGGGGAATCTGTTCTTTGTCCAGGATGTATAATGCAGCCTCTGTGACCAGGCCTCAATCCCAGGCCTAACCTCAGGAAGGCTTTTGCATTTTGCTCCTTTTCCAAACAGTGCCTGTGTTTAAATCGATGGGACTCGACGGTCGAATAAAACCTGCAGCAGCCACTTTAATACAAAGAACAGCACAGCACAGGAACAGGTCCTTTGGCCCTCCAAGCCTGCGCCGATCATGTTTACCTATCGAGACCAATGGCCTGTGTCCCTCTCTACCCCGTTTGTTCATGTGTCTATCCAGATAAGTCTTAAATGTCGCTAATGTGTCTGCCTCAACCACCTCACTTGGCAGCGCATTCCAGGCCCCCACCACCCTCTGTGTAAAAACCTTCCCCGCACAGCTCCATTGAACCTTTCCCCCTTATCTTGAACTTGTTCCCCTTGTAATTATCATTTCTGTCCTGGGAAAAAGCTCCCAACTGTTCATCCTCGCCACACCCCTCATAATTTTATAAACTTCCAGCTGGTCGTCCCTCAGCCTCTGTCTTTCCAGGGAGAACAATCCCAGTTTATTCAATCAATCCTCACAGCCAATACCCTCCATAGCAGGCAACATCCTGGGCAACCCTTTCATTGGATTTGGGATGTGATTGTGGGTTTTCCTGCTATATCTCTTTCTCTTCAATCTTTCTCCCGTGATTGAGAGTTATCAGGGAGGGAGAGAGAGAGAGAAAGGGATGGTAACAGAGAGAGAGAGAGAGAGAGAGAAAGGGATGGTAACAGAGAGAGAGAGAGAGAGAAAGGGATGGTAACAGAGAGAGAGAGAGAGAGCAAAGGCAGAGGGGCAGGGAGAGGAGAGAGATTGGAGGGGAGTGGGTTAGCGGGTGGGGGTGGGGGAGCCTCCGCTGTGCACTCACAGCCCAGCCAGCTCCCCAGTCTCTGGTTAGGTGCATTAACCCACTCTGGCGCATTAACAGGCGCCAGAGTGTGGCGACTAGGAGAATTTCACAGTAACTTCATTGCAGTGTTAATGTAAGCCTTACTTGTGACTAAGAAATAAACTTTACTTTACTTTTTACTTTACTCTGAGATAAAGACCCTCACTCACAGCCTCCCAGAAGGTGGGATTTATAAACAGCGACTGTGTAACTGAGGCTGAATCTGTGCTGTTGTGTTTGAAAATATATTTTCCTCATATTTGATGTGTTGTAAAGATATTGGAATGTGGCTGCTACCAAATTGCAGTGAGAGAGAGATGTGGCTTTGCAGGAGGAGCTTCCCTCCCCATTTCCCCATGGAAATCCCTGAGAAATAGCAAACGTGGGCCCACAACACGTCATTATTTGAAACGGTCAGACAGAAACTTATCAGAGAGAGCATTTTAATCCCCATTCATCCCCAGACGGGGAAACAGAGCAGAGATCAGGACAGATTATCCAGAGTAGGAGAGACCGGGGCAGAGATGGGGTATTGGATATATATATAGATCTGGGGGGAAAGCAAGAGAGACACAGAGGGGGCTGGACAGGTTCAGAGATAGAGGCAGAGAAAGAGAGAAACAGCACGAGAAAGAGGGAATCAGAGAAGGGTGTGACTGTGCTCGAAGTGGAAGGTTCCCTGTTCAGATCGAATGTACAAACAGCACCAATGCTGGAGTGACTTATTATTTTCATTTGCGGAGGGGGGGGAGAAATGGAGGGGAGAGAGAGGGAGATGTGTGGTTCCCTCATTTCCCACTCACTTTACCCCAATCCTCACTTCAAAATCACTTTGTATCTGGCCCTGTTCAAGCTGTGTGTGTGTGTGGGATCTTGCTGTGCACTCATGCTCTGTCCCCCTGCCCCATATTCCTCACACTATGACAGAGCCCCATGCTTTAAACATAAAAAGATGGAGGGGAAGGAGGGTGGGGTAGAGAGAGAGAGAAACTGGGTGAACAGAGAAGGGGTGGGGAGTGTTGGGGGTCAGTGGAGGGAGGGGTGGGGGAAAGAGACAGAGGCTCTGGGGGTGGGGGGTGTCCTCCTGCAGTGTGGGACTCCCTGTGGGATCCTGATTGCAGCATTCCCAGTCTCTCTCTCTCTCCCTCTCACTGTGAAGCACTCGGGAGAGAGAGGGAGCTGAAATTCAAATTCCTGAGCCTGGGGGAAAGGCTTGTTCTCAATCCCAGAGTCCTGCTTGTGTTTTCAGACAGGGCGCTGGGATTTGTGGGTGTGGATGGAGAAGATTGTTCTGTTTAACTGGGGGGTGGGAGAGAGGGGGGGTTTGTTCTTTCTACCTGAGGAATAATGCAGCCTCTGTGACTAGGCCGCACTTCACGGCCTAAATCTCAGCAGCACTTTTGCATTCGCTTAATTCCCCAACAGGGTTTAAGTGGCTGAATTCAATGGTTCAATAAAATGTGCAGCAGCCGCTTCAGGGTGGGATTGTGGGTTTTCCTGCTCCCGCCCCCCCTCTCATTTCCCTTTTGATTGTGAGTTTTATTTTAAACGGTCAGACAGAAACTTAGAGAGAGCATTTCAATCCAGATTCACCTCGAGGGAGAGAAACAGAGCAGAGATCAGGACAGGTTATCCAGAGACAGGAGCAGAGACGGGGTATTGGACAGATATAGATCTGGGGGAAGTGTGTAAGAGACGGAGAGGGAGAAACAGAGGGGGGGGGGTGCGGGGAGGGGAGAGGTGACTGATAGAAGTGGGAACTTCACTGGGGCCTCCTGTGTTTATTCACTGGCCTGTCTCTGGAGTAAAGCCCCCAGAATGCTTTGACGTGTTTAATAAATTCAATATCGGGACAGTCAGGAAGTTCATTGCATTTGAAACGTGTTCCCATTTTGTCAGGGTTTAATAATGAGGAGGTGAAAATGAATGTTTCCCCCACCCCCCCCCCCCCCCCAGTGAGATTGTGAATTTCAGCAAGTCCTGGGATCTTGCTGTGCCTTTTATTGTTTTTAATCAGCTTTTGTTTTGTGTTTAATCAAATTTCACTTTATTTTCCCTTTCTCTCTTCCAAGGAGAATTCCTTTGGAAACTTTGGCGATGCAGAGAGCGAATAGTTTTGCCGTGAGGAATCCTCGGACAAGAGCTATAACCAGAGAGAAAAATATTAATAAAAGTCCCCGTGTCTTTGTCGTTCATTTTTATTCACAGATAGACTGGTGGGGCTTTTACACTGAGGGTTAGTGGTCTGTGTGTCAGGGGGAGGGGGTATTCCCAGTGATCCCTGCTCCAATGTAATCCCACAGATTTCAATCCCTCTCCCTGAAGCTCTGTCTGTGCAACTCCCCCATCCTCAGAACTGTTTCTCCACATCTTTCCAATCCCGGTCTCTCCCCATCCTTTATACCTCAGCCTCTCACAATGGCAGCATCTTTCCCTTTTTCTCTCCTTCTCTCTATCTTTCACTCTCTCTCTGAAACTTTGTCACTCTGTCTTGCCAAAGCCCCACTTTCTATTTATCTCGACATCTCACTTTGTATCTCAGCCTCTCTGGACATCTCTCTCTCTCTCTGTGGATCATTTTATCTCAATCACAGCAGCCTCCTCTCCTTCTCTCTCTCTATCTCTGCTCCCTCTCTGTGACTCATTCTGTCTGAAGTACAGCAGCATTCTCTCTCACTCCCCATCTCTATATCTTTTCACAATAACTTCATTGCAGTGTTAATGTAAGCCTACTTGTGATTAACAAATAAAATTTTAACTTTAACTCTGCTTTTATTTGTCTCTTATCTCTCTCTATCTCCTTCACTCTCTCTATCTGCTTCCCCCTCTCTCTGATCTCTGCTTCCCCCTCTCTGTGAATCATTCTGTCTGAATTACAGCAGCATTCTCTCTATCTCCATCTCTACTTCTCTGTCTCTCTCTATCTCTCTCTCTCTCTCGTGGGGGACGGGCCCGATCACAGGTTTGCTGTTCACAAGCAGCAAAGGCCCAGGAACGCAGAGGGAGGGAATCGGGGGCAATTCAGAGGGATTCAGCACTGCTGAAAGGGGGGAGTGTGTAATACAGGGGCTTGTTCAGAGCCAGGGGCTATTAGACAGAGAGGGAAGGGGCCGGTGGGGGAGGCTGTTGTACAAGTGGGGGGAATATTATAACACAGGCTGACCAGAGTCAGGGGTTATCAGAGAAAGGGGGCAATGGAGATGGGGGGGAAGAATCAGACAGGGGGTCTGTTGTACAGGATGGGGGTGGGGGATGTTATAACACAGGCTGCTCAGTGTCAGGGGAATTAGTCATTTGAACGTTAATGTTTAAAATGGGCAGAGTTTCCACATCCAACTCCACCAGGAGCTGTTTACAGGGGGGTGGTGGACGGGGATGGACGCGCGGTGGGGGGGGGGAGAGGGGGGGTACTAATTAGAAAGGGGGGGATCTGTCAGTCCAGAGGCTGTTCACAGGGAGGGAGTGGGAATTTGCCAGGTTGAGAGGGGAGGCGGGGGGAAAGAGGGATATTCAGCTGGGGGGCTTTGAAGATGGTTTGGGCAGTGGGGGGAGCGGGGTACGGGGCTCAGAGGGAAGGATCGGGAGATTTAGAGGGATTGTGAGGAGGGACGACAGAATTGGCTGGAGTCGGGGGGGGGGGGGGAATTGAGAGGGATAAAAGGGGGAGAGTGGAGAGGGAGACTCAGGGATTGTGGTCGGGAATTAGAGGGATTCGGGGATTTAAGGGTCTCATGGGGACTTTGGGATTTAGCGGGGCTGAGAGGGAGGGAATCGGGGGGAATTGAGGGGGATTCGGGAAGGGGGGGCTTAGAGGGGGATTTCTGGGGTTCTGAGGGATACAGGAGGGATTGGGGGGCTTACGGGGATTACAAGACATGGTTTGGTGCTCAGACAGATTGAAGGGGTGGGATTGGAGAGGGAGCAGGATTCGGGGGCAGAGGAATGTGGCGAGGGTGGGTGCGATCTCGGGAGACATTCAGGGGGGATTCTAGAGGAATCTCAGGGGCTTAGAATCTGGGGACGGTCTGGATGGGGTAGGGAGTCAGAGGGAGATGGCAGGGGGGGCGAGTCGGGGTGGAGGGAAAGGGATTGAGGGCGGGGTGGATTTATAGGGATTTGGGAGGGGGGAAGTTCAGAGAGGGATTTAGGGTGGGGCCTTGCATCAGGGTTAGAATTGGGGGGGTGTCGAGCGATTCGGAGCGGGGGGGTGACTCAGAGGGATTCTGGGGTGGGGATGACTGAGGAAGGATTGGGTGCAGGCGTCAGGGGGGCTTGGGTTTGGCAGGGGGGCAGAGGGAGCCTTTGGGGGGGGGGGCTGAGGAATTGGGGCAGGAACTTGGAGGATTCAGGGGGCTGAGAGTCAGATTGGCAGTGGGTGTCAGAGAGATTGAGCGGGGGGAGGGGGTGCTTACAGAGTCGGATGAAAGGAGATGGGGCAGAGGGACAGGGAATCAGGTGGGGGAAAGAGGAGGTTTGGGGGGGATTAGTGGAGATTGAGGGCGGGGGGTTGAGAAGGATTGGGAGTGGCTCAGAGGGCTTTGGCGGTGAGTTCCTGAGAGAGAGTGAGTGGGGGGGTGATTAGAGTGGGATTGGAGAAGATTGGGCAGAGAGGATCGGGGGGGAGGGGCCGAGAGGATCGGGGGGAGGGGCAGAGAGGATCGGGGGGAGGGGCAGAGAGGATCGGGGGGAGGGGCAGAGAGGATCGGGGGGAGGGGCAGAGAGGATCGGGGGGAGGGGCAGAGAGGGTCGGGGGGAGGGGCAGAGAGGATTGGGGGGGAGGGGCCGAGAGGATCGGGGGGGAGGGGCCGAGAGGATCGGGGGGAGGGGCAGAGAGGATCGGGGGGAGGGGCAGAGAGGATCGGGGGGAGGGGCAGAGAGGATCGGGGGGAGGGGCAGAGAGGATCGGGGGGAGGGGCAGAGAGGATCGGGGGGAGGGGCAGAGAGGATCGGGGGGAGGGGCAGAGAGGATCGGGGGGAGGGGCAGAGAGGATCGGGGGGAGGGGCAGAGAGGATCGGGGGGAGGGGCAGAGAGGATCGGGGGGAGGGGCAGAGAGGATCGGGGGGAGGGGCAGAGAGGATCGGGGGGAGGGGCAGAGAGGATCGGGGGGAGGGGCAGAGAGGATCGGGGGGAGGGGCAGAGAGGATCGGGTCTGTCGGTGGGGGTGGGATTTGGGTCTGGGGGTGGGGTTTGGGTCTGTCGGTGGGGGTGGGGTTTGGGTCTGTCGGTGGGTGGGATTTGGGTCTGGGGGTGGGGTTTGGGTCTGTCGGTGGGGGTGGGGTTTGGGTCTGTCGGTGGGGGTGGGGTTTTGGGTCTGTCGGTGGTCTGTCGGTGGGGGTGGGGGTTGGGTCTGTGGGTGGGGGTGGTGTTTGGGTCTGGGGGTGGGGTTTGGGTCTGTCGGTGGGGGTGAGGTTTGGGTCTGTCGGTGGGGGTGGGGTTTTGGGTCTGTCGGTGGGGGTGGGGTTTGGGTCTATCGGTGGGGGTGGGTTTTTGGGTCTGTCGGTGGGGGTGCGGTTTGGGTGTGGGGGTGGGGGTTGGGTCTGTCGGTGGGGGTGGGGGTTGGGTCTGGGGGTGGGGTTTGGGTCTGTTGGTGGGGTTTGGGTCTGTCGGTGGGGGTGGGGTTTGGGTCTGGGGGTGGGGTTTGGGTCTGTCGGTGGGGGTGGGGTTTGGGTCTGTCGGTGGGGGTGGGGTTTGGGTCTGTCGGTGGGGGTGGGGTCTGTCGGTGGGGGTGGGGTCTGTCGGTGGGGGTGGGGACAGGAGTTCAGGAGCTGGGGAGGGGCTCCCTATGGATAGGGCTGGGATTTGGTGGGGGGGCGAATCCTGGTGGGACTGGAGGGTCTCAGAGGAATTGGTCAGGGCGGGTCTGAGAGGGGGAAACAGAGCGGGGGGGGGGAAACAGAGCGGGGGGGGGGTGGGGTTTGGGTCTGTCGGTGGGGGTGAGGTTTGGGTCTGTCGGTGGGGGTGGGGTTTTGGGTCTGTCGGTGGGGGTGGGGTTTGGGTCTGTCGGTGGGGGTGGGTTTTTGGGTCTGTCGGTGGGGGTGCGGTTTGGGTGTGGGGGTGGGGGTTGGGTCTGTCGGTGGGGGTGGGGGTTGGGTCTGGGGGTGGGGTTTGGGTCTGTTGGTGGGGTTTGGGTCTGTTGGTGGGGTTTGGGTCTGTCGGTGGGGATGGGGTTTGGGTCTGGGGGTGGGGTTTGGGTCTGGGGGTGGGGTTTGGGTCTGTCGGTGGGGGTGGGGTTTGGGTCTGTCGGTGGGGGTGGGGGTGGGGTCTGTCGGTGGGGTTAGGGTCTGTCGGTGGGGGTGGGGACAGGAGTTCAGGAGCTGGGGAGGGGCTCCCTATGGATAGGGCTGGGATTTGGGGGGGGGGGCGAATCCTGGTGGGACTGGAGGGTCTCAGAGGAATTGGTCAGGGCGGGTCTGAGAGGGGGAAACAGAGCGGGGGGGGGTTAACAGAGCGGGGGGGGGAAACAGAGCGGGGGGGGGAAACAGAGCGGGGGGGGAAACAGAGCGGGGGGGGGGAAACAGAGCGGGGGGGGGGAAACAGAGCGGGGGGGGGAAACAGAGCGGGGGGGGAAACAGAGCGGGGGGGAAACAGAGCGGGGGGGAAACAGAGCGGGGGGGGGAAACAGAGCTGGGGGGGAAACAGAGCGGGGGGGGAAACAGAGCGGGGGGGGAAACAGAGCGGGGGGGGGAAACAGAGCTGGGGGGGAAAGAGCTGGGGGGAGATTGAGAGAGATTGAGAGGGAGAGAGAATGAGAGGGAGAAAGTTTGAGAGAGAGAAAGATGGAGAGGGAGATTGAGAGGAGGCTGCAAACAGAGAGAAAAGCAGGGCTGAGGCGGGAAAGGTGCAGACAGAAAGTGAAGAGGTTCATACTCACCATCGCACATGTTTTCCCTCGGTGATCTCTCCAACTCCTTCCATCCCCTCTCCCATGGTGGGGAGAGAGATCCAGGAACAGGGGCTTTGTGCTGGGAAAGGGGGGGTTAAAATATCAGAGCTGGAACTCCATGCAAGCACACACTGACTCACTCACTCACAAAGACACAGCTTACCTGATACTTACCAACCCACGTGGAGAGAGAGACTGGACAAAGGAGCCTCAGCCTTTTTATAACCTCACTGAGTCACTCAAACTGTCCACACCTCCCCAATCACCCCCCCCCCCCCCATCCAACCACAGCTCCTACACCTCACCTGAACCCACCTACTCCAGGTATGGGCCAATCCAACACCAATCTGTCTCTGAGTGTGTGGGGGGTTGTTTGTGTGTGTGGGGGTTAGTGAGCACCAGGCAAATGGTTCATCCCAAGGCTCTCCCTCCCCCCCCCACTCCCAGCTTCACATCACCAGCACTGGGAGCTGAGAGAAGATGGATTTAAATGAACCAGCAGCCCTGCACTGCCAGAGAGAGAGAGAGAGGCCAGGTCTGAATGTGGATTGTACAACTTGTTCATCCAGGACTCCATCCGCTACAGGTTTGCACCCTTTGCTGATTCTTGCAAAGTTCACTTTTCCTTAAGTTGCCTGAACTGAAACAAGATCTTGCAAAGTTCTTTGTTGCTGCGTTTACAAATCCCACTTCTGATTTACAATGCTGTGTGTCCGGGTGTGTGAGTGTGTGTGTGTGCCCTGTGCTTCATGGTTAATGATTCACCACTGATCAGAGCTGCAAAATAAAGCGTTTAGCCTTTTTTTAACAGAAGCACTGGCTGGGGGAGGGGAGGGAGAGAATGAGAGTGAAGTTTCTGTCTGATAAATGCTGGAAATGTGTCTTTAACCAGCAGCTCTGCAGAGAGACAGATGCAGGATTTTAAACTCTCTGGGAGCTGCAGGCAGGAACTCACACACACACACACACAGATAGACATCAGCTCCTGTTTCACACCAACAACCAGGCTGGAGTCGATGCAGCTAATTTCCATCCAGAAATGTACTTGATCCATGAAGTCAGTGAGGGTTACATTCCCATGACTTCCCATTCAGTCCAATCCAGTTCAGTTTGTTGGAATGCAGTGTGGGAGCCTCTGAGGGAGTTTGGCTCTGGGCGGGGGGGGGGGGGGGGGGTTCACTTTTCTCTCATTCAATCTCTCCTGTCTTCCACCCTCTCACAGACCTTCCTTTCGTCCCTGTCCCACCCGCCCCTTTCTCCAAACCTGTTACATTTCTAACTTTCCCCAGTTCACAGGAAAGGTCACAGAGCTGAAATGTTAACTCTGTTTCTCTCTCTCTCTGCACAGATGCTGCCGAACCTGCTGAGTTTAATTCCAGCATTTCCCTGTTTTCTAAGATTTCACAGAATAGTGTTGGTGCAGGAGGAGGCCATTTGGCCCATCGTGTCTGCACCAGCTCTCCAATGTGGATTGAGTGGACAGAAACAAGGAGTTGGAATAAATGGGTTACTTTTGGGTTGACAGCCTCTAACTAGTGGAGTACGGCAGGGATCAGTGTTTGGGTCTCAGCTATTCAGAATCTATATCAATGATATGGATGTGGGGATCAAATATAATATTTCCAAATTTGCAAAAACTGGAAAACTAGGTGAAAATCTGAATTGTGAGGAGGATGCAAAGATGTTTCAAGGGGATGTGGAGAGGCTCAGGGAGCGGCCAAAGGTTTGCCAGCTGGACGACAAGGTGGAAAAATGTGAGGTTATCTAATTTTGTAGGAAAAACAGACATTAAGACAACTTCAAGATATTTTGATGTCCTTGTTCATGAGGCACTGAAAGCGAAGATGAGAGCAGTTAAGATAACACATGGTATGTTAGCCATTATTCTAAGAGGATTTGAGTGGAGGAAAAAGATGTCTTCCTGCAATTATATGCAGCCTTGCTGAGACCAACCTGGAGGATTGTGTACAGTTTTGGTCTCCTGGCTGAAGCAAAGATGTAGTTGGCATGTAAAGAAGGTTCACTAAAATAGGTCCAGGGACAGATGGGTTGTCTATGAGGAACAAAAACACTTTATTCTCAGGCCTTTAGAAGAATGATCGCTGAACTTATTCAAACCTACACTAATTTATGGGGTTCAATAGGCCAGATGTAGAAAGGATGTTTCCCCTTGCTGGAGGGTCTGAAACCTGGGACACAGTCTGAGAATAAGGGGCAGTTATTTAGGCTGAGATGAGGGGTATTTGTTTCCCATTAGAATGCTGGTGAATCAAGGAATGCAGGGATAATGCTGGAAATGGTGTTGAAGCCGAGGATCAGCCATGGTCACATTGAATGATGGAGTGGATTTGAAGGACAGAATGGATGACTCCTGCTCCTGTTTCTTAACATTCTTACTGCAATAGGAATGGAAGGTAAGAGTAAGAAGGTTTTGCTGCAGCTTTACACGACCTTCATTAGATCACAACTGGAGAAATGTGTATAATGTTGAGCTCTTTACTTAAAAAAGGATAGAATTGTATTGGAACCAGTTCAGCGAAAGCTCACTCAGCTGATTCCTGGGATGGAGAGGTTTATTTTACGAGGAAAATTTGAGCAGATTGGAGCAATATCTATGAAAGTTCAGAAGATTAAAAGGTTACCGCGTTGAGGGGATGAGACAGGGTGGTTGCTGAGAGGCTGTTTCTTCTTGTAAGAGAGACCAGAACAAGGGGACAGATTTTAAAATGTAATTGTCAGTCCCTTAAGACTGAGATGAGGAGAAATTTATTTTTTAGATGGTGGCTGGTGAGTGGAATTCTCTTCCCTGGAGACTCGTGGCGGCAGAATCATTGAATATATTCAAGGCTGAGTTCAGAATGATTTTGGATTGAGAAGCGAATCAAGGGTTACGGGGAAAAGAGTTGAGACTATAATTAGATCAGCCGTGATGGAGTATGCTCGAGGGGCTGGATGGCCTTCTGCTGCTCCTAGTTATTTTGTTCTTATCCCAATACGTCCTTCAGACTGCTCTCTGTGACCAGTGATGGATACACAAGCTCTATGTTTTGTCCTCACCAGACGCTCTCCTGTGCCCATTCATTAGGCCACCCACTCAACCCATCTCACCAGCGGTAATTACCCACTCTGCCGCCAGGCCTTCCTGATCCAGCACTTCATCTTCCATTGGCGTAAGGATGGCAAGACCTGGATGTCTCCACTCTTCTTCACTCATTCCCTGATGATGTTTGCTCTCTTTCCAAACACACAAATTGTTACTCACTCATCAAACACATGCAGTAGCCCAGGGTTGTCCAACGTGTGGACCAAGGCGTGAATGTGACCCGCGAAGCCCCTCAATGCGGCCCCCGGAGCGAGTTTCCAGAATCTCAGTCACACAGTTCAGTTTGAATGGAAGAATCTGCATGGAGCTGCTCCTCCAATCACATCCCGTTTCTTTCCCACGTTTGCTGCTGATAGGTTTTTGAGCCGATCTGCAGCAAATGTGGGAGAGAAACAATTTGTGATTGATGAGGATTAAACTCTAATAATCATCTTTATTTATTATTCATTATTGTGCTCAGCAAGTTGTTTCTTTTCATATCTCAGTTTAGTTTTTCCATCTCACTCTCTTCCTTTCACCGACCTGTGTCCCCTCCACTCCCCCTACCCAGTATCCCCACTATTTCCCCATCCCCTCTATTCTCCTGCTCTGCTCCGCACTCTGTCACCATTATTCACCCCTTCTGCACCACAACTATCCCCTCTATTCTATCCTGACCCCTCCATTCCCTTCTCTGTTCCCCCTCACTCTTCCCTCCATTAACCCCCATCTCCACTATTTCCCCATCTCTATATATTGTCCCTCGAATCTAATTCCCCATCCCGCTCACCCCGTATCCCCCCTTCATCCTCATTCCCGTTGTCCCATATCTCCCCGCCCTCTCATTCCCCGTGTCCCAATCACTCTCACCCCCATTTCATCCTATTCCTTTATTCCCCATATCCCCTCTGCGCTTCACCCCCATATCCCGCCTCCATATCCCACAATTCCCCTCATCCCCATATCACCCTCACTACATATTCCACATATCCTCACCCTATATTCCCACCATATCGCCAACCCATCCTCCCATCCCCTCGCCCATATAACTCCCATGCCCTCAACCCCCATATCCCCACCCCCTCATATCCCCATCTCCCTCTATAACCATTCTTCTCATTTCTCCATGTCTCCCGTACATTCCCATCGCCCTCATCCCTATAATTCCCCCATTCCCCAAAACCCCAATCCTCTCATACCCATACCTCCTTCATTCGCATATCCCTGATTCCCACATCCCCCTCATTTCCCATGTCCCACTCACCCCCACATCACCCTCACCCCCTTCTCCCGACCTCCAGATCACCCTCACCCCCATTTCCCTTATTCCCCATATCCCCACCTCCTCATTCCCCAAATCCCCATTTCCTTCATTCCTCATATCCCCCATCCCATATCACCCCGACCCCTTGATCCCCTGACTTCCATATCACCCTCACCCCCAGAACCCCCTCATTCCCTACATCCCCCATTCCCCTCATTCCCCAAATCCCCATCCCTCTTGTCCCCTCCTCTCTCTGGTCCAGAGATAGAGAATCTGGTGAACTGGTGCGATGACCATAATGTCTCTTTCAAGGTCAACAAAATGAAGGCGATAGTCATCGACTTCAGGGAATGTCGTGGAGGACATGCCCCTGTCTACATCAATGGGGATGAAGTGAAGATGGTCGAGAGCTTCAAGTTTCCAGGTGTCCAGATCACCAACAACCTGTCCTGGTCCTTCCATGCCGATGCGATGGTTAAGATGCCTCTACTTTCTCAGAAGACTAAGGAAATTTGGCATAGAAAACCATAGAAAATTACAGCTCAGAAACAGGCCTTTTGGCCCTTCTGTGCCGAACCATTTTTTGCCTCGTCCCACTGACCTGCACTTGGACCATATCCCTCCACACCCCTCTCATCCATCAACACGTCCAAGTTTTTCTTTAATGTTAAAAGTGACCCCGCATTTACCACTTTATCCGGCAGCTCATTCCACACTCCCACCACTCTCTGCGTAAAGAAGCCCCCCCTAATATTCCCTTTAATCTTTTCTCCTTTCACCCTTAACCCATGCCCTCTGGTTTTTTTCTCCCCTCGCCTCAGTGGAAAAAGCCTGCTTGCATTCACTCTATCTATACCCATCAAAATCTTATACACCTCTATCAAATCTCCCCTCATTCTTCTACGCTCCAATGAATAAAGTCTCAACCTATTCAATCTCTCCCTGTAACTCAGCTTCTCAAGTCCCGGCAACATCCTTATGAACCTTCTCTGCACTTTTTCAACCTTATTTACATCCTTCCTGTAACTAGGTGACCAAAACTGTACACAATACTCTAAATTCGGCCTCACCAATGCCTTATATAACCTTACCATAACACGCCAACTTTTATCCTCGATACTCCGATTTATAAATGCCAATGTATCAAAGGCACTCTTTACGACCCTATCCACCTGTGACGTCACTTTTAGGGAATTCTGGACCTGTATTCCCAGATCCCCCTGTTCAACTGCACTCTTCAGAGTCCGACCATTTACCCTGTACGTTCTACTTTGGTTTGTCCTTCCAGTGTGCAATATCTGACACTTGTCTGCGTTAAATTCCATTTGCCATTTTTCAGCCCATTTTTCTAGTTGGTCCCTCTGCAAGCTTTGAAAACCTTCCTGACTGTCCACTACACCTCCAATCATTGTATCATCAGCAAATTTGCTGATCCAATTTACAACATTATCATCCAGATCATTGATATAGATGACAAACAACAATGGACCCAACACCGATCCCTGCGGCACACCACTAGTCACAGGCCTCCACTCAGAGAAGCAATCCTCCACAACCACTCTCTGGCTTCTTCCATTGAGCCAGTGTCTAATCCAATTTACTACCTCCCCATGTATACCCAGCGACTGAACCTTCCTAACTAACCTCCCATGAGGGACCTAGTCAAAGGCATTGCTGAAATCCAGGTAGACAACATCTACCGCCTTCCCTTCATCCATTTTCCTGGTAACGTCCTCGAAAAACTCTAATAGATTGGTCAAACATGACCTACCATGCACAAAGCCATGTTGACTCTCCCTAATATGTCCCTGTCTATGCAAATTATTTGTAGATCCTATCCCTTATCACACCTTCCAATAACTTGCCCACCACCGACGTCAAACTTACTGGCCTATAATTTCCCGGATTTCTTTTGGAACCTTTTTTAAACAACGGAACAACATGAGCCACCCTCCAATCATCCGGCACCTCCCCCGTGAATACTGACATTTTAAATATGTCTGTCAGAGCCCCTACATGTTCAACACGAGCTTCCCTCAAGGTCAGTGGGAATACCCTGTCCGGTCCTGGGGATTTATCCACTCTGATTTGCCTCAAGACAGCAAGCACCTCCTCCCCTTTAATCTGTAAAGGTTCCATGACCTCCCTACCTGTTTTCCCTCTTTCCGTAGACTCCATGCCCGTTTCCTCAGTAAATACGGATGCCAAAAAAACATTTAGTATCTCCCCCATCTCTTTTGGTTCCATACACAGTCTACCACTCTGGTCTTCAAGAGGACCAATTTTGTCCCTCACTATCCTTTTGCTCCTAACATATAGAAGCTCTTTGGATTTTCCTTCACTCTGTCTGCCAAAGCAACCTCATGTCTTCGTTTAGCCCTCCTGATTTCCCTCTTAAGAAGCTTCTTGCCCTTTTTATACTCCTCGAGCATCTGATCTGTTCCTTGCTGCCTGTACATTTCATACAACTCTCTCTTCCTCTTAATCAGTGTTACAATCTCCCTCGAGAACCAAGGTTCCTTATTCCTATTTACTTTGCCTTTAATCCTGACAGGAACATACAAACTTTGCACTCTCAAAATTTCTCCTTTGAAGGCCTCCCACTTTCCATTTACATCCTTACCAGAGAACAGCCTGTGCCAATCCACACTTCCCAGATCCCTTCTCATGTCATCAAATTTGGCCTTTTTCCAGTTCAGAACTTCAACCTGAGGACCAGATCTATCCTTATCCACGATCAGGTTGAAACTAATGGCATTATGATCACTGGATCCAAAGTGTTCCCTCACACTCACATCCATGACCTGCCCTAACTCATTTCCCAATAGGAGATCCAATATCGCATCCTCTCTAGTTGGCACCTCTATATACTGATGTAGAAAATTCTCCTGAACACATTTTACAAACTCTACCCCGTCTAAACCTTGAACAGTATGCGAGTCCCAATCTATGTGTGGAAAATTAAAATCCCCTACTATCACAACTTTGTGTTTCTTGCAGTTGTCAGCTATCTCTCCGCTGATTTGCTCCTCCAATTCTCGCTGACTATTGGGTGGTCTATAATACAAGCCCATTAATGTGGTCATACCTTTCCTGTTTCTCAGCTCCACCCAGAGGGCCTCTGTAGACAAGCTCCCTAATCTATCCTGCCTGAGTACCGCTGTAACATTTTCCCTGACCAACAATGCCACCCCCCCACCTTTTATCCCTCTGCCTCTATCCCGCCTGAAACATTGGAACCCTGGAACATTGAGCTGCCAGTCCTGCCCCTCCTGTAGCCAAGTTTCACTAATGGCTATAATGTCATATTTCCACGTGTTTATCCACGCCTTCAGCTCATCTGCCTCCCCCACAATACTCCTGGCATTGAAATAGACACACCTCAAAAGGTTATTTCCACCACACTCTACCCTTCCATTTGTGATTTTGCTTGAACTAACCTGTCTTTTTACCCCTGCTCCACTATCTGCTCTGGCACTCTGGTTCCCATCCCCCTGCAAATCTAGTTTAAACGCTCCCCAATAACACTAGCAAATCTCCCTGCAAGTATATTGGTCCCCTTGTAGTTTAAGTGTAACCCGTCTCTCTTGTACAGGTCCCACCTGCCCCAGAAGAGCTCCCAATGATCCAAGAATTGGAAACCCTGCCCCCTGCACCAGTTCCTCAGCCACGTGTTCATCCGCCCGAGCATCCTACTCCTGCCCTCACTGGCATGTGGCTCAGGTAGGAATCCTGAGATTACTACCCTCGGGGTCCTGCTTTTTAACTTCCTTCCAAGCTCTTTGTACTCACTCTTTAGGACCTCCTCACTCTTCCTTCCCACGTCACTGGTACCGATGTATACCACGACATCTGGCTGATCACCTTCCCACTTTAGAACGCTGTGCACGCGATCGGAGACATCCCTGACCTTTGCACCTGGGAGGTAACAAACCATGCGGGAGTCTCTGTCCCGACCAGAGAACCTCCGGTCCGTACCTCTGACCATCGAGTCCCCTATCACTACCGCTCTCCTCTTCTTCCTCCCACCCTTTTGCGCTGTCGAACCAGACTCAGTATCAGAGTTCCGGCTGTCGCAGCTTGTCCCAGGTAAAGCATCTCCCACAACAGTATCCAATTCAGTATACCTGTTGTGGAGGGGTATGGCCACAGGGGAACCCTGCTCTGTCTGTCCTTTCACACTGCCATTTCCTCTCCTTACAGTAACCCAATTTCCTGTGCTCTGCCGCTTAGGTGTAACTATCTCCCTAAAGCTACTGTCTATAAACTCCTCATTCTCCCGAATGAGATGGAGGTCATCAAGCTCCTGCTCCAGTTCCCTAACACGCTTTGCTAGCAGCTGCAGCTGGATCCATCTTTTGCAGGTGCTGTCGTCAGGGACACCGGAGGTCTCCCTGATCTCCCACATCCTGCAGGAGGAGCATTCCAACATCTTGCCTGGCATTTTTTTTAACTCTGCGGAAAAACAGGAATAAACTTTCTGAAAAAGGAAAAACCTCCTCTCGCCTCTGCCTGTTCTGGCGGAAGCCCGTTTTGAGCCAAAGCCCTTCAGCTCTCACTCTGCCCCCTGGTCAGTCCGCTGCCCGCTAACAACGCTGTCCGCTCAAAAGTGCGCCCTACTTTAAAACCCTCCAAAACCTTCCCAGGCTGCTGCTGGGCCTACTTCCTGTTTTGAAAAAACACTCTGAATTTTTTCACAAGTTTAACTGAAAAATAAATAAATAAATATAATGCACAAACAAGCTCCCTCACCCTCAGCCTGCTCCTGTGGAACAATGAGCTCCCTCATACTGTCACTCAGTAACCCCTCTCTCCCCCAGCGCCCTGTGTTACTGAATCTATCTCTGCTGATGTTAATCCAGCTCCCTGACACTGTCACTCAGTAACCCCTCTCCCCCCAGCACCCTGTGTTACTGACTGTATCTGTACTGATGTAAATCCAGCTCCCTCACACTGTCACTCAGTAACCCCTCTCCCCCAGCACCCTTTCTTACTGACTGTATCTGTACTGATGTTAATCCAGCTCCCTCACACTGTCACTCAGTAACCCCTCTCCCCCAGCACCCTGTGTTACTGACTGTATCTCCACTGATGTTAATCCAGTTCCCTCACACTGTCACTCAGTAACCCCTCTCCCCCAGCACCCTGTGTTACTGACTGTATCTGTACTGATGTTAATCCAGCTCCCTCACACTGTCACTCAGTAACCCCTCTCCCCCAGCACCCTGTGTTACTGACTGTATCTGTACTGATGTTAATCCAGTTCCCTCACACTCTCATTCAGTAACCTCTCTCCCCCAGCACACTGTGTTACTGACTGTATCTGTACTGATGTTAATCCAGCTCCCTCACACTGTCACTCAGTAACCCCTCTCCCCCCGCTCCCTGTGTTACTGACTGTATCTCTACTGATGTTAATCCAGCTCCCTCACACTGTCACTCAGGAACCCCTCTCCCCCAGCACCCTGTGTTACTGACTGTATCTCTACTGATGCTAATCCAGCTCCCTCTCCTGACACTCAGTAACACCTCTCCCCCAGCTCCCTGTGTTACTGACTGTATCTCTACTGATGTTAATCCAGCTCCCTCACACTGTCACTCAGGAGCCCCTCTCCCCCCAGCACCCTGTGTTACTGACTGTATCTGTACTGATGTTAATCCAGCTCCCTCACACTGTCACTCAGTAACCCCTCTCCCCCCGCTCCCTGTGTTACTGACTGTATCTCTACTGATGTTAATCCAGCTCCCTCACACTGTCACTCAGTAACCCCTCTCCCCCAGCACCCTGTGTTACTGACTGTATCTGTACTGATGTTAATCTAGCTCCCTCACACTCTCACTCAGTAACCTCTCTCCCCCAGCACACCGTGTTACTGACTGTATCACTCCTGATGTTAATCCAGCTCCCTCACACTGTCACTCAGTAACCTCTCTCCCCCAGCACCCTGTGTTACTGACTGTGTCTGTACTGATGTTAATCCAGCTCCCTCACACTGTCACTCAGTAACCTCTCTCCCCCAGCACCCTGTGTTACTGACTGTATCTGTACTGATGTTAATCCAGCTCCCTCACACTGTCACTCAGTAACTCCTCTCCCCCAGCACCCTGTGTTACTGACTGTATCTGTACTGATGTTAATCTAGCTCCCTCACACTCTCACTCAGTAACCTCTCTCCCCCAGCACACTGTGTTACTGACTGCATCACTCCTAATGTTAATCCAGCTCCCTCACACTGTCACTCAGTAACCTCTCTCCCCCAGCACCCTGTGTTACTGACTGTGTCTGTACTGATGTTAATCCAGCTCCCTCACACTGTCACTCAGTAACCTCTCTCCCCCAGCACCCTGTGTTACTACTGTATCTGTACTGATGTTAATCCAGCCCCCTCACACTGTCACTCAGTAACCCCTCTCCCCCAGCACACTGTGTTACTGACTGTATCTGTACTGATGTTAATCCAGCTCCCTCACACTGTCACTCAGTAACCTCTCTCCCCCAGCACCCTGTGTTGCTACTGTATCTGTACTAATAGTTTAAGGGCTGCGGAAAGGCACTTCGAGGGGGATCTGCACACTGAGGTAATATGGGCTGAGGTTAGAAATAGGAAAGGAGCGGTCACATTGTTAGGAGTTTACTATAGGCCCCCAAATAGTAATAGAGATGTGGCGGAAGAAATTGCTAAGCAGATTATGGATAGGTGTGGGGGTCACAAGGTAGTTGTCATGGGGGACTTTAACTTTCCAAATCTTGATTGGAACCTTTGTAGGTCAAATAGTTCGGATGGGGCAGTTTTTGTGCAGTGTGTGCAGGAGGGTTTCCTGACACAATATGTGGATAGGCCGACAAGAGGTGAGGCCACATTGGATTTGGTACTGGGAAATGAACCGGGCCAAGTGTTCGATTTGGTTGTGGGAGAGCACTTTGGAGATAATGACCACAATTCGGTGTCTTTTGTTATTGCAATGGAGACGGATAGGGCCGTACGGCAGGGCAAGGTTTACAATTGGGGGAGAGGTAATTATGATGCGATTAGGCAAGAATTAGGGGGCATAAATTGGGAACAGAAACTGTCAGAGAAAGGAACTAATGAAAAGTGGAACTTTTTCAAGGAACATATACTGGATGTCCTTGATAGGTATGTCACTGTCAGGCAGTGAGGAAATGGCCGAGTGAGGGAACCATGGTTCACAAAAGAGGTGGAATGTCTTGTGAAAAGGAAGAGGGAAGCTTATGTAGGGATGAGGAAACAAGGTTCAGATGGCTCGATTGAGGGTTACAAGTTAGCAAGGAATGAGCTGAAAAAGGGGCTTAGGAGAGCTAGGAGGGGACACGAGAAGTCCTTGGTGGGTCGGATCAAGGAAAACCCCAAGGCTTTTTACTCTTATGTGAGGAATAAAAGAATGACCAGGGTGAGGTCGGGCCGGTCAAGGACAGTAGTGGGAACTTGTGTATGGTGTCAGTCGAGATAGGCGAGGTGATGAATGAATACTTTTCTTCAGTGTTCAGCAAGGAGAGGGGCCATGTTTTTGAGGAAGAGAAGGTGTTACAGGCTAATAGGCTGGAGGAAATAGATGTTCGGAGGGAGGATGTCCTGGCAGTTTTGAATAAACTGAAGGTCGATAAGTCCCCTGGGCCTGATGAAATGTATCCTAGGATTCTTTGGGAGGCAAGGGATGAGATTGCAGAGCCTTTGGCTTTGATCTTTGGGTCCTCGCTGTCCACGGGGATGGTGCCAGAGGACTGGAGAATGGCGAATGTTGTTCCTCTGTTTAAGAAAGGGAATAGAAATGACCCTGGTAATTATAGACCGGTTAGTCTTACTTCGGTGGTTGATAAATTGATGGAAAAGGTCCTTAGAGATGGGATTTACGACCATTTAGAAAGATGCGGACTAATCCGGGATAGTCAGCACGGATTCGTGAAGGGCAAGTCGTGCCTCACAAATTTGATAGAATTTTTTGAGGAGGTAACTAAGTGTGTTGATGAAGGTAGGGCAGTTGATGTCATATACATGGATTTTAGTCAGGCGTTTGATACGGTCCCCCATGGTCGGCTTATGATGAAACTGAGGAGGTGTGGGATAGAGGGAAAGTTGGCCGATTGGATAGGTAACTGGCTGTCTGATTGAAGACAGAGGGTGGTGGTGGATGGAAAATTTTCGGATTGGAGGCAGGTTGCTAGCGGAGTGCCGCAGGGATCAGTGCTTGGTCCTCTGCTCTTTGTGATTTTTATTAATGACCTAGAGGAGGGGGCTGAAGGGTGGATCAGTAAATTTGCTGATGACACCAAGATTGGTGGAGTAGTGGATGAGGTGGAGGGCTGTTGTAGGCTGCAAAGAGACATAGATAGGATGCAAAGCTGGGCTGAAAAATGGCAAATGGAGTTTAACCCTGATAAATGTGAGGTGATTCATTTTGGTAGGACTAATTTAAATGTGGATTACAGGGTCAAAGGTAGGGTTCTGAAGACTGTGGAGGAACAGAGAGATCTTGGGGTCCATATCCACAGATCTCTAAAGGTTGCCACTCAAGTGGATAGAGCTGTGAAGAAGGCCTATAGTGTGTTAGCTTTTATTAACAGGGGGTTGGAGTTTAAGAGCCGTGGGGTTATGCTGCAACTGTACAGGACCTTGGTGAGACCACATTTGGAATATTGTGTGCAGTTCTGGTCACCTCACTATAAGAAGGATGTGGAAGCGCTGGAAAGAGTGCAGAGGAGATTTACCAGGATGCTGCCTGGTTTGGAGGGTAGGTCTTATGAGGAAAGGTTGAGGGAGCTAGGGCTGTTCTCTCTGGAGCGGAGGAGGCTGAGGGGAGACATAATAGAGGTTTATAAAATGATGAATGGGATAGATAGAGTGAACGTTCAAATACTATTTCCTCGGGTGGATGGAGCTATTACAAGGGGGCATAACTATAGGGTTCATGGTGTGAGATACAGGAAGGATATCAGAGGTAGGTTCTTTATGCAGAGAGTGGTTGAGATGTGGAATGGACTGCCTGCAGTGATAGTGGAGTCAGACACTTTAGGAATATTTAAGCGGTTATTGGATAGGCACATGAAGCACACCAGGATGATAGGGAGTGGGATAGCTTGATCTTGGTTTCAGATAAAGCTCGGCAAAACATCGTGGGCCGAAGGGCCTGTTCTGTGCTGTACTGTTCTATGTTCTATGTTCTCATGTTAATCCAGTTCCCTCACACTGTCAGTCAGTAACCCCTCTCCCCCAGCACCCTGTGTTACTGACTGTGTCTCTCCTGATATTAATCCAGCTCCCTCACACTGTCACTCAGTAACCCCTCTCCCCCCAGCACCCTGTGTTACTGACTGTATCTGTACTGATGTTAATCCAGCTCCCTCACACTGTCACTCAGTAACCCCTCTCCCCCCAGCACCCTGTGTTACTGACTGTATCTGTTCTGATGTTAATCCAGCTCCCTCACACTGTCACTCAGTAACCCCTCTCCCCCAGCACCCTGTGTTCCTGACTGTATCTGTACTGATGTTAATCCAGCTCCCTCACACTATCATTCAGAAACCCCTCTCCCCCAGCATTATAAGAAAGATGTGGAAGCGTTGGAAAGGGTGCAGAGGAGATTTACTGGGATGTTGCCTGGTATGGTGGGAAGGTCTTATGAGGAAAGGCTGAGGGACTTGAGGCTGTTTTCGTCAGAGAGAAGAAGGTTAAGAGGTGACTTAATACAGGCATACAAGATGATCAGAGGATTAGATAGGGTGGATAGTGAGAGCCTTTTTCCTTGGATGGTGATGGCTAACACGAGGGGACATAGCTTTAAATTGAGGGGTGAGAGATATAGGACAGATGTTAGAGGTAGGTTCTTTACTCAGAGTGTAGTAAGGGCGTGGAATGCCCTGCCTGCAGCAGTGGTGGACTCGTCAACGTTGAGAGCATTCAAATGGTTATTGGGTAAACATATGGATGATATTGGAATCGTGTAGATTAGAGGGGCTTTAGATTGGTACCACTGGTCGGCGCAACATTGAGGGTCGAAGGGCCTGTACTGCGCTGTAATGTTCTATGTTCTATGTTCATCCCCTTCTCCAGCCTGTTACACAGGAACAGGAGGAGGCCATTCAGCCCCTTCTCCAGCCTGTTACACAGGAACAGGAGGAGGCCATTCAGCCCCTTCTCCAGCCTGTTACACAGGAACAGGAGGAGGCTATTCAGCCCCTTCCCCAGTCTGTTACACAGGAACAGGAGGAGGCCATTCAGCCCCTTCCCCAGTCTGTTACACAGGAACAGGAGGAGGCCCCATTCAGCCCCTTCCCCAGTCTGTTACACAGGAACAGGAGGAGGCCCCATTCAGCCCCTTCTCCAGCCTGTTACACAGGAACAGGAGGAGGCCATTCAGCCCCTTCTCCAGCCTGTTACACAGGAACAGGAGGAGGCTATTCAGCCCCTTCCCCAGTCTGTTACACAGGAACAGGAGGAGGCCATTCAGCCACTTCTCCAGCCTGTTACACAGGCACACACACACTGACACACACACACAGTGATACACACTGACACACACACACAGTGACACACACTGACACACACACACACACACAGTGACACTGTCCCTCACACACGCAGTGATACACACTGACACACACACACACAGTGATACACACTGACCCACACACACACACACAGTGATACACACTGACACACACACAGTGATAGACACTGAAACACACACACAGTGATACACACTGACACACACAGTGATACGCACTGGCACACACACACACACAGTGATACACACTGACACACACACACACACAGTGATACACACTGACACACACACACACACAGTGATACACACTGGCACACACACACACACAGTGATACACACTGACACACACACAGTGATACACATTGACACACACACAGTGATACACATTGACACATACACACACACACAGTGATACACACTGACACACACACATTGATACACATTGACACATACACACACACACAGTGATACACACTGACACACACACACACACAGTGATACACACTGACACACACACAATGATACACACTGACACACACAGTAATACGCACTGGCACACTCACACACACACAGTGATACACACTGACACACACACAGTGATACACATTGACACACACACAGTGATACACATTGACACATACACACACACACAGTGATGCACATTGAAACACACACACACACAGTGATACACACTGACACACACACACACACACGCAGTGACACACACAGTGATACACACTGACACACACACAGTGATACATACAGACACACACAGTGACACACACTGACCCACACACACACAGTGATACACACTGAACCACACACACACACACAGTGATGCACACTGACACACACACACACACAAAGTGACACACACACATTGATACACACTGACACACACACACACAGTGACACTGTCTCTCACACACGCAGTGATACACACTGACACACACACACACATTGATACACACTGACACAGTGACACGCACTGACACACACACACACAGTGATACACACTGACCCACACACACACACACAGTGATGCACACTGACACACACACTCACACACAAAGTGACACACACACATTGATACACACTGATAAACACACACACAGTGACACTGTCGCTCACACACGCAGTGATACACACTGACACACACACACACACACACAGTGATACACACTGACACACACAGTGACACGCACTGACACAGACACACACACAGTGATACACACTGACACACACACGCCCAGTGATACACACTGACACACACACAGACAGTGACACACAGACAGTGATACACACTGACACACACACACACAGTGAAACACACTGACACACACACACAGTGATACACACTGACACACACACACTCAGTGACACATAGTGACACACACACAGTGATACACACTGACGCACACACAGTGATACACACTGACACACAGTGTTACACACTGACCCACACACACTCAGTGATACACACTGAACCATACACACACACAGTGATGCACACTGACACACACACTCACACACACAGTGATACACACTGACACACACACACAGTGATACACACTGACACACACACCCTCAGTGACACACACACAGTGATACACACAGTGATACACACTGACACACACAAACACACACTGATACACAGCTACACACACACACACACAAACAGTGATGCAACACTGACCCACACAAACACAGTGATACACACTGACACACACACACACACACAGTGAAGCACACTGACACACAGTGATACACAGTGACCCACACACACACACACAGTGATACACACTGACCCACACACACAGTGATACAGACTGAACAACACACACACACACAGTGATACACACTGACCCACACACACACACACACACACAGTGATACACACTGACACACACACAGTGATACACACTGACACACACACAGTGATGCACACTGACACACACACACAGTGATACACACTGACACACAGTGATACACAATGATCCACACACACACACACACACATAGTGATACACACTGACCCACACACACACAGTGATACAGACTGAACAACACACACACACACAGTGATACACACTGACCCACACACACACAGTGATACACACTGACCCACACACACACAGTGATACACACTGACACACACTCACACAGTGATACACACTGAACAACACACACACACTGTTGCACACCTAAACACACCCACACACACAGTGATGCACACTGACCCACAGAAACACCGTGACACAAACTGACCCACACACACACGTTGACACGCACACAGTGATACACACTAACCCACATAGACACAGTGATACACACTGATCCACACACACAGTGATACACACTGACACACACACAGTGACACACTCTGACACACACACAGTGATACACGCTGACACACACACACACAGTGATACACACTGACACACACACACAAAGTGACACACACTGACACACACACAGTGAAACACACTGACCCACACACATAGTGATACACACTGACACACACACACACAGTGATACACACTGACACACACACAGTGACACACACTGACCCACACACACAGTGATACACACTGACACACACACACAGTGACACACACTGACACACACACAGTGATACACACTGACACACACACACACACACACAGTGACAATGTCCCTCACACACACAGTGATACACCCTGTCACACACACACACAGTGATACACACTGACCCACACACACACACAGTGATACACACTGACACACACACACAGTGACACACACTGACACACACAGTGATACGCACTGGCACACACACACACAGTGATACACACTGACACACATACAGTGATACACACTGACACACACACAGTGACACACACTGACCCACACACATAGTGATACACACTGACACACACAAACACAGTGATACACACTCACACACACACACAGTGATACACACTGACACACACACAGTGACACACACTGACCCACACACACAATGATACACACTGACACACACACACACACACACACACAGTGATACACACTGACACACACACACAGTGACACACACTGACACACACACAGTGATACACACTGCCACACACACACACACACACAGTGACACTGTCCCTCACACACTCAGTGATACACGCTGACACACACACACAGTGATACACACTGACCCACACACACACACAGTGATACACATTGACACACACACACACAGTGATACACATTGACACACACACACACACAGTGATACACACTGACACACACACACACACACAGTGATACACACTGACACACACACACACAGTGATACACACTGACACACACAGTGATACG
The DNA here is from genome assembly GCF_964213995.1 of Mustelus asterias. Taxonomy (NCBI): domain Eukaryota; kingdom Metazoa; phylum Chordata; class Chondrichthyes; order Carcharhiniformes; family Triakidae; genus Mustelus; species Mustelus asterias. The sequence continues at coordinate 345,667 of NW_027590301.1, read as the reverse complement.
CACTGGCACACACACACACAGTGATACACACTGACACATACACACACCCAGTGACACACACAGTGATACCAACTGACACACACACAGTGATACATACTGACACACACAGTGATACACACTGACCCACACACACACAAACAGTGATACACACTGACCCACACACACACACACAGTGATACACACTGACACACACACACACACAGCGATACACATTGACACATACACACACACACAGTGATACACACTGACACACACACACACACACACACAGTGATACACACTGACACACACACACACACCCAGTGACACACACAGTGATACACACTGACACACACACACAGTGATACATACTGACACACGCAGTGACACACACTGACCCCCACACACACACACAGTGATACACACTGACCCACACACACACACAGTGATGCACACTGACACACACACACTCACACACAAAGTTACACACACACATTGATACACACTGACACACACACACACACACACACAGTTACACTGTCGCTTACACACGCAGTGATACACACTGACACACACACAGTGATACACACTGACACACACAGTGACACGCACTGACACACATACACACACAGAGTGATACGCACTGACCCACACACACACACACAATGATGCACACTGACACACACACTCACACACAAAGTGACACACACACATTGATACACACTGACACACACACACACAGTGACACTGTCGCTCACACACGCAGTGATACACACTGACACCCACACACACACACACACAGTGATACACACTGACACACACACACACACACACAGTGATACACACTGACACACACACACACGCCCAGTGATACACAATGACACACACACACACAGTGATACACACTGACCCACACACACAGTGATACACACTGACACACACACACAGTGATACACACTGACACACACACACTCAGTGACACACAGTGACACACACACAGTGATACACACTGACACACACACTCAGTGACACACAGTGACACACACACAGTGATACACACTGACACACACACACACTCAGTGATACACACTGAACCATACACACACACAGTGATACACACTGACACACACACAGTGACACACACTGACACACACACACACAGTGATACACACTGACACACACACACAAAGTGACACACACTGACACACACACAGTGAAACACACTGACCCACACACATAGTGATACACACTGACACACACACACACAGTGATACACACTGACACACACACAGTGACACACACTGACCCACACACACAGTGATACACACTGACACACACACACAGTGACACACACTGACACACACACAGTGATACACACTGACACACACACACACACACACACAGTGACAATGTCCCTCACACACACAGTGATACACCCTGTCACACACACACACAGTGATACACACTGACCCACACACACACACAGTGATACACACTGACACACACACACAGTGACACACACTGACACACACAGTGATACGCACTGGCACACACACACACAGTGATACACACTGACACACATACAGTGATACACACTGACACACACACAGTGACACACACTGACCCACACACATAGTGATACACACTGACACACACAAACACAGTGATACACACTCACACACACACACAGTGATACACACGGACACACACACAGTGACACACACTGACCCACACACACAATGATACACACTGACACACACACACACACACAGTGATACACACTGACACACACACACAGTGACACACACTGACACACACACAGTGATACACACTGACACACACACACACACACACAGTGACACTGTCCCTCACACACTCAGTGATACACGCTGACACACACACACAGTGATACACACTGACCCACACACACACACAGTGATACACATTGACACACACACACACAGTGATACACATTGACACAGACACACACACAGTGATACACACTGACACACACACACACACACAGTGATACACACTGACACACACACACACAGTGATACACACTGACACACACAGTGATACGCACTGGCACACACACACACAGTGATACACACTGACACACACACACACCCAGTGACACACACAGTGATACCAACTGACACACACACAGTGATACATACTGACACACACAGTGATACACACTGACCCACACACACACACACAGTGATACACACTGACACACACACACACAGTGATACACATTGACACATACACACACACACAGTGATACACACTGACACACACACACACACACAGTGATACACACTGACACACACACACACACACACCCAGTGACACACACAGTGATACACACTGACACACACACACAGTGATACATACTGACACACACAGTGATACACACTGACCCACACACACACACAGTGATACACACTGACACACACACACAGTGACACACACTGACACACACAGTGATACGCACTGGCACACACACACACAGTGATACACACTGACACACACAGTGATACACACTGACACACACACAGTGACACACACTGACCCACACACATAGTGATACACACTGACACACACACACACAGTGATACACACTGACACACACACAGTGATACACACTGACACACACACAGTGACACACACTGACCCACACACACAGTGATACACACACACACACACACACACAGTGATACACACTGACGCACACACACAGTGACACACACTGACACACACACAGTGATACACACTGACACACACACACACGCACACACAGTGACACTGTCCCTCACACACGCAGTGATACACACTGACACACACACACAGTGATACACACTGACCCACACACACACAGTGATACACATTGACACACACACACACACACAGTGATACACATTGACACACACACACACACACAGTGATACACACTGACACACACACACAGTGATACACACTGACACACACAGTGATACGCACTGGCACACACACACACACACAGTGATACACACTGACACACACACAGTGATACACATTCTCACACACACAGTGATACACATTGACACATACACACACACACACATCTTTGGGCTGAGAGAAGGAAGAGCGGCACTCGGAGGAAACCCATGCAGATAGTGACCCGAGGCTGGATATGAACTTGTGTCCCTGGTGCTGTGATACAGCAGTGCTAACCACTGGTGCCACCGTGCTGCCCGCTCCTGTTTGGGAGCTTCACCAGGTTGACACCTCATTTTTAAGGGATGCCAGGTTGGCCCCGTGGCTTGATGGTAATGGTTGAGTGGGGAATGAATCATTCTCTGTTATCTGCAGTGTCCTGGACATTGAGAGAAATTGACACTCAGACACATAAAACAACAACCTGCATTGATATAGCACCTTGAACAGAAACGTCCTCAGATGCTTCACAGGAGCCTGGAGTGAAAAATTAGAAGCCGAGTCACAGGCGAGTTTAGGGACAAAAGAATTGCCCCAAAGATCTGGTCAAAAAGGGGTTGTTTTGAGGAAGTGTCTGAATGGTGGAAAGGGAGGTATGAAGACAAAGAGTTTTGGGAAGGAATTCCAGAGTTGGAGCCACACAGTGAACTGCAGACCCCAATGGTGAAAGGATTAAAATGGGGAATGGTCAGGGAGCCAGGATTAAAGGAAAACAGATATCAGAGGATGGTGGGACTGGGGGATATAGGGAGGGCTCATTTACAGAAGACAGTACCAAACTTTAACCACATCTCGTGTGAAGAAGTGCTTCCTAATTTAGAATTGAAAGAAGTTTAGAAGTTTATGTATTAGTGTCACAAGTCGGCTTACATTAACATGGTAATGAACTTACTGTGAAAATCCCTTAGTCACCAACCTCCGGCGCCTGTTCGGGTAACACTGAGGGAGAATTTAGCATGGCCAATGCACCCGAAACAGCACGTCTTTCAGACTGAGGGAGGAAACCGGAGCATCCGGAGGAAACCCACGCAGACACAGGGAGAACATGCGGACTCCGCACAGACAGGAATAAATGAATCTTTTTCTAACTAGCAGGCAGTGACGAGTGGGGTCCCGCAGGGGTCAGTTCTTGGGTCCCAGCTATTCACAAAACACATCAGTGATTTGGATGAGGGAACCAAACGTAATATTCTCAAGTTTGCTGATGAGGCGAAACTTAGTGGGAATGTGAGTGATGGGGAGGATGTTAAGAGGCTTCGGGGTGATTTAGACAAGTTGAGTGAGTGGGGAAATACATGGCAGATGCAGAATAATGTGGATAAATGTGACGTTATCCACTTTGGCCGGAGGAAGAGAATGGCAGAGTATTTGTTGAATGGTGATAGATTGGGAAATGTTGTACAAAGGGACCTGGGTATCTGAGAACACCAGTCACTGAAAGGAAGCATGCAGCTACAGCAAGCAGTTAGGACGACCAATGGGATGTTGTCCTTCATTGCAAGAGGATTGGAGTAGAAGAGCAAGGATGTCTTACTGCAGCTGGACAGAGCCTCGGTGAGGCCACACCTGGAGTCTTGTGTACAGTGTTCCTCTCCTTATCTAAGGAAGGATGTACTTGCCACAGAGGGAGAGCAGTGAATGTTCACCAGACTGATTCCTGGGATGGCAGCATTGATGTCTGAGGGGAGATTGGGTCGGCTGGGCCTGTATTCACTGGAATGTAGAAGAGTGAGCGGGGATCTAATTGAAAGGTATAAAATTCTGACAGTGCTGGACAGGCTGGATACAGGGATATTGTTTCCTCCGGCTGGGGGTGTCTGGAACAAGGGGTCACAGTCTCAGGATATGGGGGAGGCCATTTGGGACTGAGATGAGGGGAAACCTCTTCACTCAGAGGGTGGTGAACCTGTGGAATTCTCTCCCACAGAAAGCTGTGGAGACCAAGTCACTGAATATATTTAAGAAGGAAAGAGATAGATTTCTAGACTCTAAAGGTGTCGAGGTGTATGGGGAGAGCGCTGGGGTATGGCATTGAGACAGAGGATCGGCCATGATAGTGTTGAATGGTGGGTCAGGCTCGAAGGGCTCAATGGCCTCCTCCTCCTCCTATTTTCGATGTTGATGTGACCGCCCCAAGTCTCTTTGGGCCTCCACTCTTTCCAGCCTTTCCCCATTCACAAAGCAATCTGTTCTATCCTTTTTAAAGTGGGTGACCACACAATTGTCTCCAATGAAATCCATCTTTCTCTCTTTGAACCATTCAGTTAAGACATTTTACTTTAGGGCAGCACGGTGGCACAGTGGTTCGTACTGCTGCCTCACAGCGCCAGGGACCCGGGTTCAATTCCAGCCTCGGGTGACTGTGTGGAGTTTGCACATTCTCCCCGTGTCTGCAAGGGTTTCCTCCGGGTGCTCTGGTTACCTTCCACACTCGCAAGATATATAGATTAGATGGATTAGCAATGGGGTTATGGGGATAGGGCTGGGGTGAGCGCCTGGGTAAGATACTCTGTCATCCAGTCTGTGCAGACTCAATGAGCTGAATGGCCTCTTATGCTGTGGAATACCTCTTTGCCATTTGAAGCTTCTGGCTGTAAGACTTAAAATGCTGCCTATTTCTGTGAAATGTAGCAAACTTTCTGTCTCATCACCGGGCGACATGATGGCACAGTGGTTAGCACTGCTCCCCCACAGCACCAAGGACCCACGTTCAATTCCAGCCTCGGGTGACTGTCTGTGTGGAGTTTGTACGTTCTCCCAGTGTCTGCGTGGGTTTCCTCCGGGTGCTCCGGTTTCCTCCCACACTCCAAAGATGTGCGGGTGAGGTTAATTACCCGTGCTCAATTGCCCCTTAGTGTTAGGGGGATTCAGGCCTGGGTGGTATTGTTGTCGGGGGCAGGCTTGATGGACCAAAGGACCTCCTTCTGCACTTTAGGGATTCTATGATGAACGGCATGGTGGCACAGTGGTTAGCACAGCGCCAAGAACCCAGGTTCAATTCCAGCCTCAGCTCGCTGTCAGTGTAGAGTTCTCCCAGTGTCTGCGTGGGTTTCCTCCGGGTGCTCCAGTTTCCTCCCACAGTCCAAACATGTGCGGGTAAGGTGGATTGGCCATGATAAATTGACCTTAGTGTCAGGGGATTAACAGGGTAAATATATGGGGTTACGGGAATCGGGCCTGGGTGGGATTGTGGTCGATGCAGACCCGATGGGCCGAATGGTCTGCCCTTTAGGGATTCTATGATTCTAGGATCTCAAATCATTGATAAATACGATGAAACTGAGACAGACACGGGGGCTTTGCAGCAGCAGGCAGAATGGGAATCATTGCATCCTGCACCGAGTTTTATTACACAACCAATTTCAGAAAATTCACAACTCTAATTCACAACAGCAAAGTGTGGGATTGCAAACTTGGAATTATTAGCACAGGACTAAAGTTTAAAAGCTAAACACTGACATTCGGAAACAAGAGATGGCCTCACATCTTCAATTCTGTGATTAGAACATAGAACATAGAACATTACAGCGCAGAACAGGCCCTTCGGCCCACGATGTTGCACCGACCAGTTAAAAAAAAAAACTGTGACCCTCCAACCTAAACCAATTTCTTTTCGTCCATGAACCTATCTACGGATCTCTTAAACGCCCCCAAACTAGGCGCATTTACTACTGATGCTGGCAGGGCATTCCAATCCCTCACCACCCTCTGGGTAAAGAACCTACCCCTGACATCGGTTCTATAACTACCCCCCCTCAATTTAAAGCCATGCCCCCTCGTGCTGGATTTCTCCATCAGAGGAAAAAGGCTATCACTATCCACCCTATCTAAACCTCTAATCATCTTATATGTTTCAATAAGATCCCCTCTTAGCCGCCGCCTTTCCAGCGAAAACAATCCCATATCCCTCAGCCTCTCCTCATAGGATCTCCCCTCCATACCAGGCAACATCCTGGTAAACCTCCTCTGCACCCTCTCCAAAGCCTCCACATCCTTCCTGTAATGTGGGGACCAGAACTGCACACAGTACTCCAAGTGCGGCCGCACCAGAGTTGTGTACAGTTGCAACATAACGCTACGACTCCTAAATTCAATCCCCCTACCAATAAACGCCAAGACACCATTGTCCCCCATCTCCTGCTCTGAATATTACAATATCTCTGCCCCCTTCATGCGTCTGCAGACTTTGAAAGTTACTCAGACACCGGTGAAACTAATCTTTATCTCGGGGCATTTCCTGTGAAATATGCACCTTCTGCAACGAGACACAATCTAATTGACGCTTTCTGATACAATCTGAATCTCCTTTCAAACAACCTCCCAACCCCACTGTGCAGGAATGTCACCTTTTGTCACATTCCCCAGCACAATTGTTGACACTTTATCAGGCGGGTAAAGTAGATTCAACTGACAGATTCTGAGCACCAGGTTGAATCTTTAAGATGTAAAAATGAACTGAAATCCCAGGTCTCTCTGTTCCTGCATCCATTTTAACATTGACCCATTGATTTTAAATTGCTTCTCCTGTATAAAAATATCATCTATCAACCTCAGATTTAAACATTAATAAGCGACTGAGCATCAACTGCGAATTATAGAAGGTAGTTCCAAACTAATATCACAGCTGGTGTGGGAAAGTATTTCTGAATTCCACTCCTGCAAGTCTAAAATCCTCAACATTGTTTGAAATCCAATGTCCCCAAGTCCTGGACTCCCCAACCAGCAGGAAAAGTTGTTCTTCATCAGTCCTCTCCATTCCCCTTATTATCTTGAAGTGTTTGATCCAATCATCCCGTAGCCTAAATTCCAGCATTACAGAGTAACACTTCAACTACACTTTTCAACAAACAATCCCAAACCAAATACAGAACAGGGTTCATAGAATCCTGCAGTGCAGGAGGCCATTCGGCCCATCGAGTCTGCACTGACCACAATCCCACCCAGACCCCATCCCTATAATCCCATACATTTACCTCAGCTAATCCTCCTGACACTAAGGGACAATTTAGCTTGGCCAATCCACCTAACCTGTACACCTGATAGAAGTCTGCCAGGTTATGAGGGGCATGGACAGAGTGGACAGTCAGACGCTTTTTCCCAGGGTGGAAGAGTTATTACTCGGGAGCAGAGGTTTAAGGTGCGAGGGGCAAGGTTTAAAGGAGATGTGGGAGGAAAGTTGTGTTACACAGAGTGTGGTGCGTGCCTGGAACTCGTTGCCGGGGGAGGGAGTGGAAACGGATACGATAGTGACTTTTCAAGGGCGTCTTGACAAAGACATGAATAAGATGGGAATGGAGGGATATGGTCCCTGGAAGGTAGGGGGTTTTAGTTCAGTCAGGCAGCATGGTCGGTGCAGGCTTGGAGAGCCGAAAGACCTGTTCCCGTGCTGTAATTTTCTTTGTTCTATCTTTGGAGTGTGGGATGAAACCGGAGCACCCGGAGGAAACCCACACAAACACGGGAAGGACGTTCAAACTCCAGTCAGAAAGTGACCCATGCTGGGAATCGAAGGCGGGTCCCTGGCACTGTGAGGAAGCAGTGCTAACCCCTGCATCACTGTGCCACCCCCATATTGAAAACTTGGGCTCAAATTCAAGACAGCCGCAAATTCACTTTGAGAAAAGTTCCCTCTGCTGTGTCAAAGGAATTTTTTATTGAGGATTTTTAGTTCTGGGAAACTGAACTCACATTGAACAGCATCCCAGTGTGGGATTTAAACTCTAGTTTCTTTCAGTCATGGGGCGAGAGATGGAGCGAGAGGGAGAGATACAGATACAGAGGCAGAGAGACACAGAAACAGGATGGGATAGTGCTGTACATGTTTCAAAGCTGACACTGAGACACACACGAGATGTACAATCGCAGACCAGAGTGAATCATTCTCTGTTACCTGCAGTGTCCTGGACATGGACAGACGCTGACACTCAGACACACACAACAACAACTTGCATTTATATAGCACCTTGGACAGTATTATCCCAAGATGCTTCACACTCCCAGGACAGGTACAGCACAGGGTTAGATACAGAGTAAAGCTCCCTCTGCACTCTCCCCATCAAACACTCCCAGGACAGATAGAGCACGGGGTTAGATACAGAGTAAAGCTCCCTCTGCACTGTCCACATCAAACACGACCAGAACAGGTCGAGCACGGGCTTAGATAAAGAGTAAAGCTCCCTCTACACTGTCCCCATCAAACACTCCCTGGACAGCTACAGCACAGGGTAAGATACAGAGTAAAGCTCCCTCTACACTGTCCCCATCACACACTCCCAGGACAGGTACAGCACGGGTTTAGATACAGAGTAAAGCTCCCTCTACACTGTCCCAACAAACACTCCCAGGACAGGTACAGCACTAGGTTAGATACAGAGTAAAGCTCCCTCCGCACTGTCCCCATCAAACACTCCCTGGACAGGTACAGCACAGGGTTAGATACAGAGTAAAGCTCCCTCTGCACTGTCCCCCATCAACAACTCGCAGGACAGGTACAGAGTAAAGCTCCCTCTGCACTGTCCACATCAAACATGACCAGGACAGGAAGAGCACGGGGTTAGATACAGAGTAAAGCTCCCTCTATACTGTCCCCATCAAACAAACCCAGGACAGGTACAGCACAGGGTTAGATACAGAGTCAAGTTCCCTCTGCACTGTCCCCATCAAACACTCACAGGACAGATACAGCATGGGTTTAGATACAGAGTAAAGCTCCCTCTCTCCTGTCCCCATCAATCACTTCCAGGACAAGTACAGCATGGGCGAGGTATAGGGTAAAGTTCCCTCTACACTGTCCCCATCAAACACATCCAGGACAGGTACAGCACGGGGTTAGATACAGAGTAAAGCTCCCTTGAAATTGTCCCCATCAAACACTCGCAGGACAGGTACAGCATGGGGTAGATACAGAGTAAAGCTCCCTCTACACTGTCCCTATCAAACACCCCCAGGACAGGTACAGCACGGGATTAGATACAGAGTAAAGCTCCCTTGAAATTGTCCCCATCAAACACTCCCAGGACAGATAAAGCATGGAGTTAGAAAAAGAGTAAAGCTCCCTCTAAACTGTCCCCATCAAACACGCGCAGGGCTTGTACAGCATGGGGTAGATACAGAGTAAAGCTCCCTCTCCACTGTCCCCATCAAACACTCGCAGGACAGGTACAGCATGGGGTAGATACAGAGTAAAGCTCCCTCTACACTGTTCCCATCAAACACTCCCAGGACAGGTACAGCACGGGGTTAGATACAGAGTAAAGCTCCCTCTACACTGTCCCCATCACACACACCGGACAGCTACAGCACGGGGTTAGATACAGAGTAAAGCTCCCTCTACACTGTCCCCATCAAACACTCCCAGGACAGGTACAGCACGGGGTTAGATACAAAGTATAGCTCCCTCTATCCTGTCCCCATCAATCACTCCCAGGACAATGACAGCATGGGCTCGGTACAGGGTAAAGTTCCCTCTACACTGTCCCCCATCAAACACTCCCAGGACAGGTACAGCACGGGGTTAGATACAGAGTAAAGTTCCCTCTACACTGTCCCCCATCAAACACTCCCAGGACAGGTTCAGCACGGGGTTAGATACAGAGTAAAGCTCCCTCTGCACTGTCCCCCATCAAACACTCCCAGGACAGGTACAGCACGGGGTTAGATACAGAGTAAAGTTCCCTCTACACTGTCCCCATCCACCACTCCCAGGACAGATACAGCACGGGTTTAGATACAGAGCAAAGCTCCCTCTCCACTGTGCCCCATCAAACACTCCCAGGAAAGATTGAGCACGGGTTTGATGCAGTGTAAAGTTCCCTCTACACTGTCCCCATCAAACACATCCAGGACAGGAACAGCAAGGGGTGAGGTACCCAGAAAAGCCCACTCTACACTGTCCCGATCAAATAGTCCCAGGGCAGATAGAGCTCGGGGTTTGATGCAGAGTAAAGCTCCCTCTGCACTGTCCCCATCAAACACTCCCAGGACAGGAACAGCACGGGGTCAGATGCAGAGTAAAACTCCCTCTACATTGTGCCCCATCATTGTCTGTGTGTGAGAGAGAATATGTGTGTGTTTGTGTGTGTGTGTGAGAGAGAGGGAATGTGTGAGAGACAGTGTTTGAGAGAGACAGGTAGTGTGCGAGAGAGAGACTGTGTGTGTGAGTGTGTGTGAGAGAGTGTATATGTGAGAGACTGTGAGAGACTGCATGAGAGAGTGTGTGAGCATGAAAGAATGTGAGAGAGAGAGTGTGTGTGTGAGAGAGAGAGTACGCGTGTGAGAGAGAGTGTGTGCGCAAGAGAGAGAGAGAGAGCGTGTGTGTGTGTGTGTGTGTGTGTGAGTGCGTAAGAGTGCGCGTGTGTATGAGAGAGAGTCTTGTGTGTGAGAGAAAGAGCGCGTGTATGTGTGGGTGAGAGTGTATGTGTGTGAGAGTGAGTGTGAGAGAGTGCATGTGTTAGAGAGTGTGTGAGCGTGAAAGAGTGTGTGTGAGAGTGTGTGTGTGTGAGTGTGTGTGAGAGAGAGTGTGTGTGTGTGTGTGTGAGATTATGTGTGTGTCTGAGAGTGTGTATGAGAGAGTTTGTGTGTATGAGCTGATCTTTCTCTACACCCTATCGGTAACTGCAACACTATATTCTGCACCCTTTCCTCTCCTTCTCCCCTGTGTACTCTATGAACGGTATGTTTTGTCTGGATAGCGCACAAGAAACAATACTTTTCACTGCATCCCAACACAAATCAATCAAATCAAATCAAATTAACACGGTGAAGTTTGGACCCTGTGGGGTGACAGTTGTCTGAATACAGATTCTATCTTATTGTAACATTCAGGTACCACGTGTACTGAGCTCACCAGCGTTCTGTCTGTATTGTGTGAATCCAGTCTTGAAATATCCACTCATGTTGCTAATTCTGCCAAGACAGAAACAAAAGAGTGTTTGAATTCTCCGTGATTAGACCCCTTAACGATAAACAACATGGTGGATGAGAGGGATAGAGAGAGAGAGGGAGAGAGAGAGAGGAAGAGAGAGAGATGGAGTGATGCAGAGTAACAGAGAGATAGGGAGAGGGAGCAATGCAGAGAGTAACAGTTAGACAGTGAGGAATGGAGATTAATTCAGATGGATAGTGAGTGTCAGGGGAGTCCGAGACGCTGATATTTAAAAACAAAAGCAGACAGGATTTGGTTAAATCTCACGGGATCCAGGGTGAGTTTGCCAAATGGATACAAATTAGGCTTGATGACAGAAGACAGAGGGTGGTTGTAGAGGGTTGTTTTTTGTCAAACCGGAGGCCTGTGACCAGCGGGGTGCCTCAGGGATCGGTGCTGGGTCCACTGTTATTTGTCATTTGTATTAATGATTTGGATGAGAATTCAGGAGGCATGGTTTGTAAGTTTGCAGTTGACACCAAGATTTGTGGCACAGTGGACAGTGAAGAAGGTTATCTAGGGTTGCAACGGGATCTTGATCAATTGGGCCAGTGGGCTGATGGATGGCAGATGGAGTTTAATTTAGATAAATGCGAGGTGATGCATTTTTGTGGATCGAACCAGCGCAGGACTTACTCAGTTAATGGTCGGGCGTTGGTGAGAGTTACAGAACAAAGGGATCTCGAGGTACAGATTCAAAGCTCCTTGAAAGTGGAGTCACAGGTGGATAGAGTGGTGAAGCGTGCAGGTAAGCAAGCAGTTAGGAAGACCAATGGGATGTTGTCCTTCTTTGCAAGAGGATGTGAGTCCAGGAGCAAGGATGTCTTACTGCAGCTGTACAGGGCCTCAGTGAGACCACACCTGCAGTATTGTGTACAGTTTTGCTCTCCTTATCTGAGAAAGCATTGAAGAAAATTGCTCACTGTGAACAAACCTAAAAAAGCTGACTGATGTTTCATTCCAGATTCTCAGAGGGAGAGAGAGAGAGATTCAGAGAAAACACAGACTGAGTGAGTGAGAAAAAGGGAGTGACAGAGATCAAGAGGGGACCGAGAGATAGTGAGTGAAAGAAATATATTAGTCAGAGCGCATCGGAAAAGGAGGATTGGAATTTGTCAGCCTTGCTTTATGGAAAGCTTTAGTGTTTGGTCAGAATGTTAACACGGTGAAGTTTGGAGTCTCTGGGATGACAGTTGTCTGAATACAGATTCTATCTCATTGTAACATTAATGTACCACGTGTACTGAGCTCACCAACATTTGCAAACCATCGTTTGAAGAAAGCTTGCTGTTTTTATTGTATGAATCCAGCCCTTTGGAAATGTAGTCAGTCTTATTCAGGAAAAGGGCAAGCTAATTTCAGAGGGAGAGATACAGATACACAGGCAGGCTGAGACTGAAACAGGATGGGATTTGGCTGTACAGGTTTCAGAGCTGACACTGAGACACACACAAGATGTACAGTCGCAGATTGTACCTGACACTTACAAAAAAACGTAGCAAATAGGAACAGGAGGAGACCATTCGGCCCATCGAGCCTGCACCGACAACAATCCCACCCTATCCCCGTAACACCACACATTTACCCTGCTGATCCCCCCCGAAACTAGGGTCAATTTGTCACGGCCAATCAACCAACCTGGGCATCTTTTGACTGTGGGAGGAAACCGGAGCACCCGGAGGAAACCATGATCAGCCATGGTCACAATGGATGGCGGAGCAGGATGGAAGGGCTGAATGGCCTCCACCTGTTCCTATTTTCTATGTTTCTTTGTAAGTTCCACGTGGCAAAGTGTTTCTTCATTTCACTCCTAAAAGTCTGAAATACTAAACATTGTCTAAAATCCAATGTCCCCCAAGTCCTGGACTCCCCAACCAGCAGAAAATGTTCCTCTTTATCAGCATCAGTGGGTCATCCTGACTCGAAACATTGGCTCTCTTCCCTCTCCACAGATGCTGTCAGACCTGCTGAGATTTTACAGCATTTTGTTTTTGTTTCAGTTTTGAGTTTAAGTTTATTTATTCGTGTCACAAATAGGCTTACTTTAACACTGCAATGAAGTTACTGTGAAAATTCACAAGTCGACACACTCCGCCACCTGTTCGGCGACACTGAGGGAGAATTTAGCATGGCCAACGCACCTAACCATCGTGTCTTTCAGACTGTGGGAGGAAAGTGGAGCAGGCGGAGGAAACCCACGCAGACACGGGGAGAATGTACAGACTCCGCACAGACAGTGACCCGAGCGTGGATTCGACCCCGGGTCCCTGGCGCTCTGAGGCAGCAGTGCTAACCTCTGTGCCACCCATGATTCCTGCATCTGCAGTATTTTGCTTTTAGCTTTCTTCTTTATTAACCCTCTCCATTTCGCTTATTATTTTGAAGGGTTTCATTAAATCACTCCTTAACCTCAATCCCAGTGTTTCAGAGTAAATCTTCATCGACACAAAAACCATACAATCACCACAGTGCAGAAGGAGGACATTCAGCCTATCGGGTCTGTACTGACTCTCCGAAAGAGCATCTATCCGCATAACGCCATGCATTTACCAGAGCTAATTCCCCAAATCTACACATCCCTGGACACTAAGGGGCAATTTAGCATGGCCAATCAACCTAAACCGCACACCTTTGGAGTGTGGGAGGAAACCGGGGCACCCGGAGGAAACCCACGCAGACACGGGGAGAATGTGTAAACTCCACACAGACAGTCACCCGAGGCTGGAATTGAACCCGTGTTCCTGACGCTGTGAGGCAGCAGTGCCAACCACTGTGCCATTGTACCACCCTGCTCAGAAAACACTTCCAACCCAAACACAACACACAGAGTAAAATCCCCTCTGCTCTGTCCAAGGAATTTTTAATTGCAGATTTTTAGGTTGACTTTTAGGAAAAACAGAACTCAAATTGCTCAGCATCCCAGTGTGGACTCTTGTTTATTCCAACCATGATCTCATCTCTGCAGATTCAAACATCAAGTTTAAGCTGTGGATACAGTTGTGTCTGTCTGTCTCAGAGTTTGTGTATTCAGTCTTTCAATGCCTTTTAAACTTCTCTGAAGAATTTGAATGCTGGATGTTGCTTAATCATTCCTTTCTCTCAGCACATGTTTCTGGTGAAACTTCAAGGGTCACAATCTAATGTCAGTAACAAAGAACTGTATCTTTATTATTCCATCATTTCCAATCTCTGAATAGATCACACACATTTCCAGAATGCAGGAAGCTCTCAATGGAAACTGCTTCCAATTATTCCCCAATACAATTGTTCACACTTTACTGTGAACTACATTCCACTGACACTCCCAAAGCAGCCACAGAAAAGTGACTGGTTATTTTAAACATTGAAACTGAACTATATTAACTTACGGTTCACTCACATTGTACAGAAATGTTGACCCTGTGGGATGACAGTTTGGGAGTAACATTGCAACATTAAGGTGCCCTGCGTATTGTGTTTGACAACATTTGCAGCATTTCCAAAATATCAGCGACATTGCTGTGTGTATTGTGTGAATCAAGCTGTGAAATATCCACACATATTGAACTCCCACTGCTGCTGCCTTTTCATCATTTATAAACACACAAACTAGAAGCAGGAGGAGGCCATTCGGCCCTTCCAGCCTGCTCCAACATTCATTATGATCATGGCTGATCATCAAATTCAACATCCTGATCCCACTTTAGCCCCAAGAACTCTATCCAATTACTGGATTAAATTAGATCCCTGTTTGTTCCCACATTGAAGCGATCGAAGAGTGGATTCATCAAGTGTTTTGATGCAGAGAAAACCTCCCTCTACACTGTCCCCACCAAACACACTCAGGACAGGTACAGCACGGAGCGAGATACAGAGTAAACCTCGCTGTACACTGTCCCCATCAAACACACTCAGGACAGGTGCAGCACGGGGTTAGATACAGAGTAAAGCTCGCTGTACACTGTCCCCCATCAAACACACTCAGGACAGGTGCAGCACGGGGTTAGATACAGAGTAAAGCTCGCTGTACACTGTCCCCATCAAACACACTCAGGGCAGGTGCAGTACGGGGTTAGATACAGAGTAAAGCTCGCTGTACACTGTCCCCCTTCAAACACACTCAGGACAGGTGCAGCACGGGGTGAGATACAGAGGAAAGCTCCCTCTACACTGTCCCCCATCAAACACTCCCTGGACAGATACAGCACGGGGTTAGATACAGAGTGAAGCTCCCTCTACACTGTCCCCACCAAACACACTCAGGAAAGGTACAGCACGGGGTTAGATGCAGAGTAAACCTCGCTGTACACTGTCCCCATCAAACACACTCAGGACAGGTGCAGCACGGGGTTACATACAGAGGAAAGCTACCTCTACACTGTCCCCATCAAACACACCGAGGACAGATACAGCACGGGGTTACATACAGAGAGAAGCTCCCTCTACACTGTCCCCATGAAACACTCCTAGGACTGGTGCAGCACGGGATTAGATACAGAGTAACGTTCGCTGTACACTGTCCCCAGCAAACACACTCAGGACAGGTGCAGCACGGGGTTAGATACAGAGGAAAGCTCCCTCTACACTGTCCCCATCAAACACTCCCAGGACAGGTGCAGCACGGGGTGAGATACAGAGTAAAGCTCCCTCTGCACTGTCACCATCAAACACTCCCAGGACAGGTACAGCACGGGGTCAGATACAGAGTAAAGCTCCCTCTACACCGTCCCCATCAAACAATCCCAGGACAGGTACAACAAGGGGTTAGATACAGAGTAAAGCTCCCTCTACACTGTCCCCATGAAACACTCCCAGGACAGGTGAAGCACGGGATTAGATACAGAGTAAAGCTCGCTGTACACTGTCCCCATCAAACACACTCAGGACAGGTGCAGCACAGGGTTAGACACAGAGTAAAGCTCCCTCGACACTGTCTGCATCAAACACTCCCAGGACAGATACAGCACGGGGTGAGATACAGAGTAAATCTCCCTCGACACTGTCCCCATGAAACAATCCCACGACAGGTACAGCACGGGGTTAGATACAGAGTAAAGCTCCCTCGACACTGTCCCCATGAAACAATCCCAGGACAGGTTAACAAGGGGTTAGATACAGAGTAAAGCTCCCTCTACACTGTCCCCATGAAACACTCCCAGGACAGGTACAGCACGGGATTCGATACAGAGTAAAGCTCGCTGTACACTGTCCCCATCAAACACACTCAGGACAGGTAAAGCACGGGGTTAGATACAGAGTAAATCTCCCTCTACACCGTCCCCATCAAACACTCCCAGGACAGGTGCAGCACAGGCTTAGATACAGAGTAAAGCTCCCTCTACACTGTCCCCATCAAACACACTCAGGACAGGTGCAGCACGGGGTTAGATACAGAGTAAAGCTCCCTCGACACTGTCCCCATCAAACACTCCCAGGTCAGATACAGCACGGGGTTAGATACAGAGTAAAGCTCCCTCGACACTGTCCCCATCAAAGACACCCAGGACAGTTACAGCACGGGGTTAGATACAGAGTAAATCTCCCTCTACACTGTCCCAAATCAAACATTCCAAGGATTGATACAGCATGGAGTTAGACACAGAGTAAAGCTCCCTCGACACTGTCCCCAAAAAACACTCCCAGTACAGGTACAGCACGGGGTTCGATACAGAGTAAAGCTCCCGCTACGCTGTCCCCATCAAACACTCCGAGGACAGGTACAGCACGGGGTTAGATACAGAGTAAAGCTCCCTCGACACTATCCCCAAAAAACACTCCCAGGACAGGTACAGCACGGGGTTCGATACAGAGTAAAGCTCCCTCTACACTGTCCCCTTCAAACACTCCCATGACAGGTACAGCACGGGGTTAGATACAGAGTAAAGGTCACTCTAAACTGTCCCCACTAAACACACTCAGGACTGGTACAGCACGGGGTTAGATACAGAATAAACTCCCTCGACACCGTCCCCATCAAACAATCCCAGGACAGGTACAGCACGGGGTTAGATACAGAGTAAAGTTCGCTGTACACTGTCCCCATCAAACACACTCAGGACAGGTGCAGCACGGGGTTAGATACAGAGTAAAGCTCCCTCCACACTGTTCCCATCAAACATACCCAGGACAGGTGCAGCACGGGGTTAGATACAGAGTAAAGCTCCCTAGACACAGTCCGCATCAAACACACCCAGGACAGAAACAGCACGGGGTTATATACAGAGTAAAGCTCCCTCTACACTGTCCCACATCAAACACTCCTCGGATTGATACAGAATGGAGTTAGACACAGAGTAAAGCTCCCTCGACACTATCCCCAAAAAACACTCCCAGGACAGGTACAGCACGGAGTTCGATACAGAGTAAAGCTCCCTCTACGCTGTCCCCATCAAACACTCCCAGGACAGATACAGCCCGGGATGAGATACAGAATAAAGATCCCTCTTCACTATCCCCATCAAACACTCCGAGGACAGGTACAGCACGGGGATAGATACAGAGTAAAGCTCCCTCTAAACTGTTCCCCATCAAACACTCCCAGTACAGGTCTGGCACGGGGTTAGATACGGAGCAAAGCTCCCTCTAAACTGTCCCCCATCAAACACTCCCAGGACAGGTACAACACGGGATTAGATACAGAGTAAAGCTCCCTCGACACTGTCCCCATCAAACACTCCCAGGACAGATACAGCACAGGATTAGATACAGAGTAAAGCTCCCTCTACACTGTCCCCCATGAAACACTCCCAGGACAGGTACAGCACGGGGTTAGATACAGAGTAAAGCTCGCTGTACACTATCCCCATCAAACACACTCAGGACAGGTGCAGCACGGGGTTAGATACAGAGGAAAACTCCCTCTACACTGTCCCCATGAAACACTCCCAGGACAGATACAGCACGGGGTTAGATACAGAGGAAAACTCCCTCTACACTGTTCCCATCAAACACACCCAGGACAGGTGCAGCACGGGGTTAGATACAGTGTAAAGCTCCCTCGACACTGTCCGCATCAAACACTCCCAGGACAGATAGAGCACGGGGTTAGATACAGAGTAAAGCTCCCTCTACACAGTCCCACATCAAACGCTCCCAGGACAGGTACAGCATGGCGTTAGACACAGAGTAAAGCTCCCTCGACACTGTCCCCAAAAATCACTCCCGGGACAGGTACAGCACGGGGTTCGATACAGAGTAAAGCTCCCTCTACGCTGTCCCCATCAAACACTCCCGGGACAGATACAGCCCCGGATTAGGTAGAAAATGAAGATCCCTCTACACTATCCCCATCAAACACTCCGAGGACAGGTACAGCACGGGGTTAGATACAAAGTAAAGCTCCCTCTACACTGTCCCCATCTAACACACTCAGGACAGGTGCAGCACGGGGTTAGATACAGAGTAAAGCTCCCTCTACACTGTCCCCATCAAACACACTCAGGACAGGTGCAGCACGGGGTTAGATACAGAGAAAATCTCCCTCGACACTGTCCCACATCAAACACTCCCAGGACAGGTGCACCACGGGGTTAGATCCAGAGTAAAGCTCCCTCGCCACTATCCCCAAAAAACACTCCCAGGACAGGTACAGCACGGGGTCCGATACAGAGTAAAGCTCCCTCTACACTATCCCCATCAAACACTCCGAGAACAGGTACAGCACGGGGTTAGATACACAGTAAAGCTCCCTCTACACTGTCCCCTTCAAACACTCCCAGGACAGGTACAGCACGGGGTTAGATACAGAGTAAAGGTCACTCTAAACTGTCCCCACTGAACACACTCAGGACAGGTACAGCACGGGGTTAGATACAGAATAAACTCCCTCTACACCGTCCCCATCAAACAGTCCCAGGACAGGTACAGCACGGGGTTAGATACAGTGTAAAGTTCCCTCGACACTGTCCGCATCAAACACTCCCAGGACAGATAAGCACGGGGTTAGATACAGAGTAAAGCTCCCTCTAAACTGTCCCACATCAAACACTCCCAGGACAGATACAGCCCCGGATTAGGTAGAAAATAAAGATCCCTCTATCCCCATCAAACACTCCGAGGACAGGTACAGCACGGGGTTAGATACAAAGTAAAGCTCCCTCGACACTGTCCCCTTCAAACACTCCCAGGACAGTTACAGCACGGGGATAGATACAGAGTAAAGCTCCCTCTAAACTGTCCACCATCAAACACTCCCAGAACAGGTACAGCACGGGGTTGGATACAGAGTAAAGCTCCCTCTACACTGTCCCCATCAAACACACCCAGGACAGATACAGCACGGGATTAGATACAGAGTAAAGCTCCCTGTAAACTGACCCCATTAAAACACACTCAGGACAGGTGCAGCACGGGGTGAGATACAGAGTAAAGCTCTCTCGACACTGTCCCCACCAAAACCTCCCAGGACAGGTACAGCACGGGGTTAAATACAGAGTAAAGCTACCTCCACGCTGTCCCCATCAAACACTCCCAGGACAGGTACAGCACGGGGTTAAATACAGAGTAAAGCTCCCTCCACGCTGTCCCCATCAAACACTCCCAGGACAGGTGCAGCACGGGGTTAGATACAGAGTAAAGCTCCCTCTACACTGTCACCATCAAACACTCCTGCGACAGATACAGCACGGGATTAGATACAGAGTAAAGCTCCCTCTGCACTGTCACCATCAAACACTCCTGCGACAGATACAGCATAGGATTAGATACAGAGTAAAGCTCCCTCTGTACTGTCACCATCAAACACTCCCAGAACAGGTACAGCACGGGGTTAGATACAGAGTAAAGCTTGCTGTACACCGTCCCCATCAAACAATCCCAGGACAGGTACAGCACGGGGTTAGGTACAGAGTAAAGCTCGCAGTCCACTGTCCCCATCAAACACACTCAGGACAGGTGCAGCACAGGGTTAGATACAGAGTAAAGCTCCCTCTACACTGTCCGCTTCAAACATTCCCAGGACAGGTACAGCACGGGGTTAGATACAGAGTAAAGGTCACTCTGAACTGTCCCCACGAAACACACTCAGGACAGGTACAGCACGGGGTTAGATACAGAGTAAAGCTCCATCGACACTGTCCCCATCAAACAATCCCAGGACAGGTACAACAAGGGTTTAGATACAGAGTAAAGCTCCCTCTACACTGTCACCATGAAACACTCCCAGGACAGGTGCAGCACAGGGTTAGATACAGAGTAAAGATCCCTCTACACTGTCCCCATCAAACACTCCCAGGACAGGTACAGCACGGGGTTAGATACAGAGTAAAGCTCCCTCTACACTGTCCCACATCAAACAATCCCAGGACAGGTACAGCATGGGGTTGGATACAGAGTAAAGCTCCCTCTACACTGTCCCCATCAAACACACTCAGGACAGGTCAGCACGGGGTTAGATACAGAGGAAAGCTCGCTGTACACTGTCCCCATCAAACACACCCAGGACAGATACAGCACGGGGTTAGATACAGAGAAAAGCTCCCTCGACACTGTCCCCATCAAACACTCGCAGGACAGGTGCAGCAGGGGATTAGATACAGAGTAAAGCTCGCTGTACACTGTCCCCATCAAACACACTCGGGACAGGTGCAGCACGGGGTTACATACAGAGTAAAGCTCCCTCCAAACTGTTCCCATCAAACACACCCCGGACAGGTGCAGCACGGGGTTAGATACAGAGTAAAGCTCCCTCTACACTGTCCCACATCAAACACTCCCCGGATTGATTCAGCATGGAGTTAGACACAGAGTAAAGCTCCCTCGACACTGTCCCCAAAAAACACTCCCAGGACAGGTACAGCACGGGGTTCGATACAGAGTAAAGCTCCCTCTACACTGTCCCCATCAAACACTCCCAGGACAGATACAGCCCGGGATTAGATACAGAATAAAGATCCCTCTACACTATCCCCATCAAACACTCCGAGGACAGGTACAGCACGGGGTTAGATACAAAGTAAAGCTCCCTCTACACTGTCCCCTTCAAACACACCCAGGACAGGTACAGCACGGGGTTAGATACAGAGGAAAGCTCCCTCTAAACTGTCCCCCATCAAACACTCCCAGGACAGATACAGCACGGGATGAGATACAGAGTAAAGCTCCCTGTACACTGTCCCCATGAAACACACTCAGGACAGGTGCAGCACGGGGTTAGATACAGAGTAAAGCTCCCTCGACACTGTCTCAATCAAACACTCCCAGGACAGATACAGCATGGGGTTAGATACAGAATAAAGATCCCTCTACACTGTCCCCCATCAAACACTCCCAGGACAGGTGCAGCACGGGGTTAGATCCAGAGGAAAGCTCCCTCTGCACTGTCCCCACCGAACACACTCAGGAAAGGTACAGCACGGGGTTAGATACAGAGTAAAGCTCCCTCCACACTGTCCCCATCAAACACTCCCAGGACAGGTACAGCACGGGGTGAGATACAGAGTAAAGCTCCCTCGACACTGTCCGCATCAAACACTCCCAGGACAGGTACAGCACGGGCTTAGATACAGAGTGAAGCTCCCTCTACGCTGTCCCCATCAAACACTCCCAGGACAGATAGAGCCCGGGATTAGATACAGAATAAAGATCCCTCTTCACTATCCCCATCAAACACTCCGAGGACAGGTACAACACGGGGTGAGATACAGAGTAAAGCTCCCTCGACACTGTCCCCATCAAACACTCCCAGGACAGATACAGCCCGGGATTAGATACAGAGTAAAGCTCCCGGTACACTGTCCCCATGAAACACACGCAGGACAGGTGCAGCATGGGGTTAGATACAGAGTAAAACTCCCTGTACACTGTCCCCCATGATACACACTCAGGACAGGTGCAGCACGGGGTCAGATACAGAGTAAAGCTTCCTCTACACTGTCCCCATCAAACACTCCCAGGACAGGTACAGCACGGGGTTAGATACAGAGTAAAGCTCCCTCTACACTGTCTCAATCAAACACTCCCAGGACAGATACAGCATGGGGTTAGATACTGAATAAAGATCCCTCTACACTGTCCCCCATCAAACACTCCCAGGACAGGTGCAGCACGGGGTTAGATCCAGAGTAAATCTCGCTGTACACAGGCCCATCAAACACACTGAGGACAGGTGCAGCACGGGGTTATATACAGAGTAAAGCTCCCTCTGCACTGTCCCCATCAAACACACACAGGACAGGTACAGCACGGGGTTAGATACAGAGTAAAGCTCCCTCTACACTGTCCCCACCGAACACACTCAGGACAGGTACAGCACGGGGTGAGATACAGAGTAAAGCTCCCTCTACACCGTCCCCATCAAACGCACCCAGGACAGATACAGCACGGGGTTAGATACAGAGTAAAGCTCCCAGTACACTGTCCCCATGAAACACACTCAGGACAGGTGCAGCACGGGGTAAGATACAGAGTAAAGCTCCCTTGACACTGTCCGCATCAAACACTCCCAGGACAGGTACAGCACGGGCTTAGATAGAGAGTGAAGCTCCCTCTACGCTGTCCCCATCAAACACTCCCAGGACAGATAGAGCCCGGGATTAGATACAGAATAAAGATCCCACAACACTGTCCCCATGAAACACTCCCAGGACAGGTACAGCAGGGGGTTAGATACTGAGTAAAGCTCCCTCTACACTGTCCCCATCAAAAAACACCCAGGACAGATACAGCACGGGGTTAGGTACAGAGTAAAGCTCCCTCTACACTGTCCCCATCAAACACTCCCAGGACATGTACAGCACGGGGTTAGATACAGAGTAAAGCTCCCACAACACTGTCCCCATCAAACACCCCCAGGACAGGTACAGCACGGTGTTAGATACAGATTAAAGCTCCCTCCACATTGTCCCCATCAAACACTCCCAGGACAGGTGCAGCACGGGGTTAGATACAGAGTAAAGCTCCCTCTACACTGTCCCCCATCAAACACTCCCAGGACAGGTACAGCACGGGGTTAGATACAGAGTAAAGCTCACTCTGCACTGTCACCATCAAACACTCCCAGGACAGGTACAGAACGGGGTTAGATACAGAGTAAAGCTCCCTCTACACTGTCCCCCATCAAACACTCCCTGGACAGGTACAGCACGGGATTAGATACAAAGTTAAGCTCGCTGTACACCGTCTCCAGCAAACACACCCAGGACAGATACAGCACGGGGTTAGATACAGAGAAAAGCTCCCTCTACACCGTCCCCATCAAACAATCCCAGGACAGGTACAGCACGGGGTTAGATACAGAGTAAAGCTCTCTCTACACTGTCCCCATCAAACAATTCCCAGGATAGATACAGCATGGAGTTAGATACAGAGTAAAGCTCCCTCTACACTGTCGCCATTAAATACTCCCAGGACACATACAGCAAGGGGTTACATCCAGAGTAAAGCTCCCTCGACACTGTCCGCATCAAACAGTCCCAGGACAGGGACAGCAGGGGGTTAGATACAGAGTAAAGCTCCCTCTACACTGTCGCCTTCAAACACTCGCAGGACAGGTACAGCACGGGACTAGATACAGAGTAAAGCTCCCTCTACACTGTCCCCATCAAACACTCCCAGGACAGGGACAGCACAGGGTCAGATACAGAGTAAAGCTCCCTCTGCACTTTCCCACATCAAAACACTCCCAGGATTGATACAGCATGGAGTTAGACACAGAGTAAAGTTCCCGAGACACTGTTTATCAAAAAACACTCCCAGGAAAGGTACATCACGGGGTTAGATACAGAGTAAAGCTCCCTCGACACTGTCCCCAAAAAACACTCCCAGGACAGGTACAGCACGGGGTTAGATACCGAATATAGCTCCCTCTACACTGTCGCCATTAAATACTCCCAGGACAGATACAGCAAGGCTTTCGATGCAGAGTAAAGCTGCCTCGACACTCCCCTTCATACACTCCCAGGACAGATACAGTGTTGAAGTTTACTGTATGTCCGTTTCATTTCCATCTCCTCTGCACCCGCTCTCGAACACAAATAATTGTCTGGTAGAAAGTGAGAAGGAGCCTCGACAGGGACGTTGGGAACGATTGAATGGGGAGAGGCAGAAACCCTCAACACATTTCAAAACTACACTGATTTCCACTTGAAGGAATAACTTCTCCACCCCAACACGATCCCGTCATTCTCGATAAGCCCATGCTGCCCGTGTTCTGTGATAAATTACACGCAAGTGAAAAGGTTATTTTAAATAGTGGGGTTACATTTGCCACCCCCCAATCTGTAGGAACTGCTCCAGAGTCTATAGAATTTTGGAAGATGACCAGCAATGCATCCAATATTTCCAGCGCCGCTTCCTTTAATACTCTGGGATGTAGATTATCAGGCCCTGGGGATTTGTCAGCCTTTAACCCCATTCATTCCCCCAGCACCATTTTCTTACTAATACTGATTTCCTTCAATTCAATTCCACACTCTCACTAAACCATTGGTTCCCTAACATTTCTGCCAGGTTATCTGTGCCTCTTTTGTGAAGACAGAACCAAAGTATATGTTCAATTCTGCTGCTATTTCTTTGCTCCCCATTATAATTTCCCCGGAGAGATGGAGAGAGGCAGAGTCACTGAGAGATAGGGATGAGATCGTAATGCAGAGAGTAACAGTGAGATATTCAGGTTGGCAAGCAGCTAATAGTGGGGTACAACAAGGATCATCCAAAGCCACAGATATTGCCTCATGTTGCCGCTGTCGCCATTTACCTTAAATCAGCATCCTCTGCTTTCCAAGCTTTCCCCCAATGTGCCGATTATCTCAAAGCCGATCCTCTCAGTCCCGGGACATCACTGCAGGAGTTCCTCAGGGTGAGTGTCCGAGGCCCCAACCATCTTCAGCTGCTCCATCACTGACCTTCCCTCCATAGGTGAGATGTTCGCTGATGATCGCAGCATTCACAACTCCTCAGATTGTGAAATAGTCAATGCCGGAATACTGAGCAGGACAGGCAGCATCTGTGTAAAGAGAAGCAGATTCTGGGACTGGGGGGACTGAGAGACAGGAAGATAGTGAAACACACACAAACTCACTGACAACAAACGCAGTGATGCACAGACACACACACACACAAATAGAGAACACTCCCACAGTCTCACTCACAATATCCTAATCTCCCTGGCATTAAGGGGCAATTTATCACGGCCAATCAACCTAACGCGCGCATCTTTGGAGTGTGGGAGGAAACCGGAGCACCAGGAGGAAACCCATGCAGACACGGGGAGAACGTGCAAACTCCACACAGACAGTGACCTGAGACCAGAATTGAACCCAGGTCCGTGGCACTGTGAGGCAGCAGAGCTAACCACTGTGCCACCCATGTTGGCCTTAATTGCAAGAGGATTGGAGTAGAAGAGCAAGGATGTCTTACTGCAGCTGGACAGAGCCTCGGTGAGACCACACCTGGAGTCTTGTGTACAGTGTTCCTCTCCTTATCTGAGGAAGGATGTACTTGCCACAGAGGGAGAGCAGTGAATGTTCACCAGACTGATTCCTGGGATGGCAGCATTGATGTCTGAGGGGAGATTGGGTCGGCTGGGCCTGTATTCACTGGAATGTAGAAGAGTGAGAGGGGATCTAATTGAAAGGTATAAAATTCTGACAGTGCTGGACAGGCTGGATACAGGGATATTGTTTCCTCCGGCTGGGGGTGTCTGGAACAAGGGGTCACAGTCTCAGGATACGGGGGAGGCCATTTGGGACTGAGATGAGGGGAAACCTCTTCACTCAGAGGGTGATGAACCTGTGGAATTCTCTCCCACAGAAAGCTGTGGAGACCAAGTCACTGAATATATTTAAGAAGGAAAGAGATAGAGTTCGAGACTCTAAAGGTGTCGAGGTGTATGGGGAGAGCGCTGGGGTATGGCATTGAGACAGAGGATCGGCCATGATAGTGTTGAATGGTGGGTCAGGCTCGAAGGGCTGAATGGCCTCCTCCTCCTCCTATTTTCTATGTTGATGTGACCGCCCCAAGTCTCTTTGGGCCTCCACTCTTTCCAGCCTTTCCCCATTCATAAAGCAATCTGTTCTATCCTTTTTAAAGTGGGTGACCACACAATTGTCTCCAATGAAATCCATCTTTCACTCTTTGAACCATTCAGTCAAGACATTTTACTTTAGGGCAGCACGGTGGCACAGTGGTTCGTACTGCTGCCTCACAGCGCCAGGGACCCGGGTTCAATGCCAGCCTCGGGTGACTGTGTGGAGTTTGCACATTCTCCCCGTGTCTGCGTGGGTTTCCTCCGGGTGCTCTGGTTACCTTCCACACTCGCAAGATATATAGATTAGATGGATTAGCAATGGGGTTATGGGGATAGGGCTGGGGTGAGGGCCTGGGTAAGATACTCTGTCATCAAGTCTGTGCAGACTCAATGAGCTGAATGGCCTCTTATGCAGCGGAATACCTCTTTGCCATTTGAAGCTTCTGGCTATAAGACTTAAAATGCTGCCTATTTCTGTGAAATGTAGCAAACTTTCTGTCTCATCACCGGCGACATGATGGCACAGTGGTTAGCACTGCTCCCCCACAGCACCAAGGACCCACGTTCAATTCCAGCCTGTCACTCCCAGGACAGATACAGTACGGGTTCGGTCCAGAGTAAATCTCCCTCTGCACTGTCCCCCATCAAACACTCCCAGGACAGAGACAGCACGGCTCTCGATAGAGAGTAAAGCTCCCTCTACATCGTCCCCCATCAAACACTCCCAGGACAGGTACAGCACGGGTTAGGTCCAGAGTAAAGCTCCCTCTGCACTGTCCCCCATCAAACACTCCCAGGACAGAGACAGCACGGCTCTCGATAGAGAGTAAAGCTCCCTCTACATCGTCCCCCATCAAACACTCCCAGGACAGATACAGTACGGGTTAGGTCCAGAGTAAAGCTCCCTGTGCACTGTCCCCATCAAACATTCCCTGGACAGGTACTACTCGGAGCTAGATGCAGAGTAAAGCTCCCTGTGCACTGTCCACATCAAACACTCCCAGGAAAGATAGAGCACGGGGTTAGAAACAAAGTAAAGCTCCCTCTCTGCTGTCCCCATCAATCACTCCCAGGACAACCACAGCATGGGGTTAGATACAGAGTAAAGCTCCCTCCACACTGTCCCCATCAAACACATTCAGGACAGGTACAGCATGGGGTTAGATACAGAGTAAAGCTCCCTCTACACTGTCCCCATCAAACACACCCAGGACAGGTACAGCATGGGTTTAGATACAGAGTAAAGCTCCCTCTACACTGTCCCCCATCAAACACTCCCAGGACAGGTACAGCATGGCGTTAGATACAGAGTAAAGCTCCCTCTATACTGTCCCCCATCAAACACTCCCAGGACAGGTACAGCACGGGGTTAGATACAGAGTAAAGCTCCCTCTACACTGTCCCCATCAAACACGTCCAGGACAGGTACAGCACGGGGTTAGATACAGAGGAAAGCTCCCTCCACACTGTCCCCATCAAACACACCCAGGACAGGTACAGCACGGGGTTAGATACAGAGTAAAGCTCCCTCCACACTGTCCCCATCAAACACGCCCAGGACAGGTACATCACGGGGTTAGATACAGAGTAAAGGTCCCTCTGCACTTTCCCCACCAAACACTCCCAGGACAGGTACAGCACGGGGTTAGATACAGAGTAAAGCTCCCTCTGCACTGTCCCCACCAAACACTCCCAAGACAGGTACAGCATGGAGTTAGATACAGAATAAAGCTCCCTCGACACTGTCCCAATCAAACACTCCCAGGACAGGTACAGCACGGGGTTAGATACAGAGTAAAGCTCCCTCTACACTGACGCCATCAAACACTCCCAGGACAGGTACAGCATGGGGTTAGATACAGAATAAAGCTCCCTCGACACTGGCACCCATCAAACACTCCCAGGACAGGTGCAGTTCAAAGTTAGATACAGAGTAAAGCTCCCTCTGCACTGTCCCCATCAAACACTCGCAGGACAGGTACAGCACGGGGTTAGATACAGAGTAAAGTTCCCTCTACACTGTCCCCATCAAACACATCCAGGACAGGAACAGCACGGGATGAGGTGCCCAGAAAAGACCCCTCTACACTGTCCCGATCAAATAGTCCCAGGACAGTTAGAGCACAGAGTTTGATGCAGAGTAAAGTTCCCTCTACACTGTCCCCATCAAACACTCCCAGGACAGGGACAGCACGGGGTTAGATACAGAGTAAAGCTCCCTCTGCACTGTCCCCATCAAACACTCCCAGGACAGGTACAGCACGGGGTTAGATACAGGGTAAACCTCCCTCTACACTGTCCCCATCAAACACTCCCAGGACAGGTACAGCACGGGGTTAGATACAAAGTAAAGTTCCATCTACACTGTCCCCATCAATCACTCCCAGGACAAGGACAGCATGGGCTCGGTACAGGGTAAAGTTCCCTCTACACTGTCCGCATCACACACTCCCTGGACTGGTACAGCACGGGGTTACATGCAAAGTAAAGTTCCCTCTACACTGTCCCCATCAAACACTCCCAGGAAAGGTACAGCACGGGGTTAGATACAGAGTAAAGTTCCCTCTACACTGTCCCCATCAAACACTCCCAGGACAGGTACAGCACAGCGTTAGATACAGAGTAAAGCTCCCTCTGCACTGTCCGCATCACACACTCCCAGGACAGGTACAGCACAGTTTTAGATACAGAGTAAAGCTCCCTCTGCACTGTCCCCACCAAACACTCCCAGGACAGGTACAGCACGGGGTTAGATGCAAAGTAAAGTTCCCTCTACACTGTCCCCATCAAACACTCCCAGGACAGGTACAGCACAGGGTTAGATACAGAGTAAAGTTCCCTCTACACTGTCTGCATCAAACATTCCCAGGACAGGTACAGCACGGGGTTAGATACAGAGTAAAGCTCCCTCGACACTGACGCCATCAAACACTCCCAGGACAGGTACAGCACGGGGTTAGATACAGAGTAAAGTTCCCTCTACACTGTCCCCATCATTGTGTGTGAGTGAGAGAGAATATGTGTGTGTGTTTGTGTGTGTGTGAGAGAGAGAGGGAATGTTTGAGAGACAGTGTTAGAGAGAGACAGAGAGTGTGCGAGAGAGAGAGACTGTGTGTGAGTGTGTGTGTGTGTGTGTGAGAGAGAGAGTGTATATGTGAGAGAGTGCATGAGAGAGTGTGTGAGCATAAAAGAGTGTGTGAGTGTGTGTGTGAGAGAGAGAGAGTACGTGTGTGAGAGAGAGTGTGTGTGTAAGAGAGAGAGTACGTGTGTGAGAGAGAGTGTGTGTGTAAGCGAGAGAGCGTGTGTATGTGTGAGTGCGTAAGAGTGCGCGTGTGTATGAGAGAGAGTCTTGTGTGTGAGAGAAAGAGCGCGTGTATGTGTGGGTGTGAGTGTGTCTGTGTGAGAGAGTGCATGTGTTAGAGAGTGTGTGAGCGTGAAAGAGTGTGTGTGACAGTGTGTGTGTGTGAGAGTGTGTGTGTGTGAGAGAGAGAGTGTGTGTGAGAGAGAGAGAGTGTGTGTGTGAGAGAGAGTGTGTGTATGAGAGAGAGAGTGTGTGTGTGAGAGAGAGAGTGTGTGTGTGAGAGAGAGAGTGTGTGTGTGAGAGAGAGAGTGTGTGTATGAGATTATGTGTGTGTCTGAGAGTGTGTAAGAGAGAGTGTGTGTGTGAGAGAGAGAGTGTGTATGTGTGTGTGTGAGATTATGTGTGTGTCTGAGAGTGTGTAAGAGAGAGTGTGTGTATGAGCTGATCTTTCTCTACACCCTATCGGTAACTGCAACACTATATTCTGCACCCTTTCCTCTCCTTCTCCCCTGTGTACTCTATGTACGGAATGTTTTGTCTGTATAGCGCACAAGAAACAATACTTTTCACTGCATCCCAATACAAATCAATCAAATCAAATCAAATTAACACGGTGAAGTTTGGACCCTGTGGGGTGACAGTTGTCTGAATACAGATTCTATCTTATTGTAACATTCAGGTACCACGTGTACTGAGCTCACCAGCGTTCTGTCTGTATTGTGTGAATCCAGTCTTGAAATCTCCACTCATGTTGCTAATTCTGCCAAGACAGAAACAGAAAGAGTGTTTGAATTCTCCGTGATTAGACCCCTTAACGATAAACAACATGGTGCATGAGAGGGATAGAGAGAGAGAGGAAGAGAGAGAGAGATGGAGCGATGCAGAGTAACAGAGAGATAGGGAGAGGGAGCAATGCAGAGAGTAACAGTTAGACAGTGAGGAATAGAGATTAATTCAGATGGATAGTGAGTGTCAGGGGAGTCCGAGACACTCCATAAGCAAGGTAAAGATTTGAAAATGGGGGAGTGTTTCTTACCCACTTTTAAAAGACAATCCACACTCACACCAGTCACATTTCACACTCTCTGCTCAGTCCTGTGTTGGGGGGTGTTGAGTGTGGGATCAGTGTTTGCTTTTCTCAAACCACACTGATATTCCCAACAAGGGCAAGAGGTTTCAGTGTTAAAAAATGTAAACATTTCAAAACAAAAGCAGACAGGATTTGGTTAAATCTCACGGGATCCAGGGTGAGGTAGCCAAATTGATATAAAATAGGCTTGATGACAGAAGGTGGTTGTAGAGGGTTGTTTTTTTGTCAAACTGGAGGCCTGTGACCAGCGGGGTGCCTCAGGGATCGGTGCTGGGTCCACTGTTATTTGTCATTTATATTAATGATTTGGATGAGAATTTAGGAGGCATGGTTCGTACGTTTGCAAATGACACCAACATTTATGGCATAGTGGACAGTGAAGAAGGTTATCTCGGGTTGCAACGGGATCTTGATCAATTGGGCCAGTGGGCTGATGAATGGCAGATGGAGTTTAATTTAGATAAATGTGAGGTGATGCATTTTGGTGGATTGAACCAACGCAGGACTTACTCAGTTAATGGTAGGGTGTTGGTGAGAGTTACAGAACAAAGAGATCTCGGGGTACAGATTGATAACTCCTTGAAAGTGGAGTCACAGGTGGATAGAGTGGTGAAGAAGGCATTCCACATGCTTGGTTTCATTGGTCAGAACATTGAATACAGGAGTTGGGACGTCTTGTTGGAGTTATACAAGGCATTGGTAAGACCACACTTGGAATGCTGTGTATTGTTTTGGTCACCCTATTATAGAAAGGATATTTTTAAACTAGAAAGTGCGCAGAAAAGAATTACTGGGATGCTACAGGGTCTTGATGGTTTGAGTTATAATGAGAGGCTGGATAGTCTGGGACTTTTTGTCCTTGAGTTGACTTAGGCGTGGTCTTATAGAGGTCTATAAAATAATGAGGCATAAATATAGCAGCTTTATAGAACCTCAGTTAATCCGCACTTGGAATATAGTGTTCAATTCTGGTCGACACACTACCAGAAAAATGTGGAGGCTTTGGAGAGGATTCAGAAAAGATTTACCAGGATGTTGCCTGGTATGGAGGGCATTAGCTATGAGGAGAGGTTGGAGAAACTTGATTTGTTCTCATTGGAACGACAGAGGTTGAGGGGTGAACTGGTAGAAGTCTACAAGATTATGAGGGGCATGGTCAGAGTGGATATTCAGAAGCTTTTTCACTGGGTCGAAGAGTCAATTACTCGGGGGCATAAGTTTCAGGTGCGAGAGGCAAGGTTTAAAGGAGATGTACGAGGCATGTTTTTTACACAGAGGGTGGTGTGCCTGGAATTCACTGCCGGGGAGGTAGTGGAAGCAGACACAATCGTGAGCTTTACGGAGTGTCTGGACAAATACATGAATAGGATGGGAATAGAGGGATATGGTCCCCGGAAGGGTAGGGGGTTTTAGTTCAGTCGGGCAGCATGGTCGGTGCAGGCTTGGAGGGCCGAAGGGCCTGTTCCTGTGCTGTAATTTTTGTTGTCCTTTGATAAGCTCGTCAACATCTTTTCCAAAAGGGAGAGTCTAAAACTAGAGGGCACAGGTTTAAGGTGAGAGAGGAGAGGGTCCAGAGGGCAATTCTTTTCACACAGAGGGTGGTGAGGAATTGGAACAAGCTGCCAGAGGTCGTAGTAGCGGCGGGTACAATTTTATATTTTAGAAAGCATTTAGACAGTTATATTGGGAAGATTGGTATGGAGGGATATATGTCAAACAGGCAAATGGTACTAGCTTAATGGTAAAATCTGGGTGGCATGGACAAGTTTGGCCAAAGGGCTTGTTTCCAATGTGTAAATCTTTATGTCTCTACCCCGCTGGGCCCTGTAAGAACTCTCTGAGTTTGAATGAGATCACCTCTCATTCTTCCAAAGTGCATAAAATAAAAGTCCAGTCTATTGAATCTTTCCTCAGGGGGCACTCCCTCCACCCCTGGAATTAATGCAGTTAAACGTCATTGAAGTCTCTCAACAAGAATGTATTTCCTTAGGTAAGAGGATAAAACTGTACACAACACTGTGTGTGTGGTTAAAGCCCCAGTTTGTGTCTTAGTTTGACTGTATTTGGACACAAACTCACACACCACACATGTGGATAAATGTGATGTTTTCCACTTTGAACGGAGAAACAGAATGGCAGAGTATAGGTTAAATGGTGATAGATTGGGAATGATGGTGTACAAAGGGAACTGGATGTCCTTATACACCAGTCACTGGAAGTGAGCTTGCAGGAAAGCAAGCAGTTAGGAAGACCAATGGGATGTTGTCCTTCTTTGCAAGAGGATGTGAGTCCAGGAGCAAGGATGTCTTACTGCAGCTGTACAGGGCCTCAGTGAGACCACACCTGCAGTATTGTGTACAGTTTTGCTCTCCTTATCTGAGAAAGCATTGAAGAAAATTGCTCACTGTGAACAAACCTAAAAAAGCTGACTGATGTTTCATTCTAGATTCTCAGAGGGAGAGAGAGAGAGATTCAGAGAAAACACAGACTGAGTGAGTGAGAAAAAGGGAGTGACAGAGATCAAGAGGGGGACCGAGAGATAGTGAGTGAAAGAAATATATTAGTCAGAGCGCATCGGAAAAGGAGGACTGGAATTTGTCAGCCTTGCTTTATGGAAAGCTTTAGTGTTTGGTCAGAATGTTAACACGGTGAAGTTTGGAGTCTCTGGGATGACAGTTGTCTGAATACAGATTCTATCTCATTGTAACATTAATGTACCACGTGTACTGAGCTCACCAACATTTGCAAACCATCGTTTGAAGAAAGCTTGCTGTTTTATTGTATGAATCCAGCCCTTTGGAAATGTAGTCAGTCTTATTCAGGAAAAGGACAAGCTAATTTCAGAGGGAGAGATACAGATACAGAGGCAGGCTGAGACTGAAACAGGATGGGATTGTGCTGCACAGGTTTCAGAGCTGACACTGAGACACACACAAGATGTACAGTCGCAGATTGTACCTGACACTTACAAAGAAACGTCGCAAATAGGAACAGGAGGAGACCATTCGGCCCATCGAGCCTGCACCGACAACAATCCCACCCTATCCCCGTAACACCACACATTTACCCTGCTGATCCCCCCCGAAACTAGGGTCAATTTGTCACGGCCAATCAACCAACCTGGGCATCTTTTGACTGTGGGAGGAAACCGGAGCACCCAGAGGAAACCATGATCAGCCATGGTCACAATGGATGGCGGAGCAGGATGGAAGGGCTGAATGGCCTCCACCTGTTCCTATTTTCTATGTTTCTTTGTAAGTTCCACGTGGCAAAGTGTTTCTTCATTTCACTCCTAAAAGTCTGAAATACTAAACATTGTCTAAAATCCAATGTCCCCCAAGTCCTAGACTCCCCAACCAGCAGAAAATGTTCCTCTTTATCAGTATCAGTGGGTCATCCTGACTCGAAACATTGGCTCTATTCCCTCTCCACAGATGCTGTCAGACCTGCTGAGATTTTACAGCATTTTGTTTTTGTTTCAGTTTTGAGTTTAAGTTTATTTATTCGTGTCACAAATAGGCTTACTTTAACACTGCAATGAAGTTACTGTGAAAATTCACAAGTCGACACACTCCGCCACCTGTTCGGCGACACTGAGGGAGAATTTAGCATGGCCAACGCACCTAACCATCGTGTCTTTCAGACTGTGGGAGGAAAGTGGAGCAGGCGGAGGAAACCCACGCAGACACGGGGAGAATGTACAGACTCCGCACAGACAGTGACCCAAGCCTGGAATCGACCCCGGGTCCCTGGCGCTCTGAGGCAGCAGTGCTAACCTCTGTGCCACCCATGATTCCTGTATCTGCAGTATTTTGCTTTTAGCTTTCTTCTTTATTAACCCTCTCCATTTCACTTATTATTTTGAAGTGTTTCATTAAATCACTCCTTAACCTCAATCCCAGTGTTTCAGAGTAAATCTTCATCGACACAAAAACCATACAATCACCACAGTGCAGAAGGAGGACATTCAGCCTATCGGGTCTGTACTGACTATCCGAAAGAGCATCTATCCGCATAATGCCATGCATTTACCAGAGCTAATTCCCCAAACCTACACATCCCTGGACATTAAGGGGCAATTTAGCATAGCCAATCAAAATAGCCCGCATATCTTTGGAGTGTGGGAGGAAACCGGGGCACTCGGAGGAAACCAACGCAGACATGGGGAGAATGTGCAAACTCAAAACAGACAGTCACCCGAGGCTGGAATTGAACCCGTGTTCCTGACGCTGTGAGGCAGCAGTGCCAACCACTGTGCCATTGTACCACCCTGCTCAGAAAACACTTCCAACCCAAACACAACACACAGAGTAAAATCCCCTCTGCTCTGTCCAAGGAATTTTTAATTGCAGATTTTTAGATTGACTTTTTAGGAAAAACAGAACTCAAATTGCTCAGCATCCCAGAGTGGACTCTTGTTTATTCCAACCATGATCCCATCCCCGCAGATTCAAACATGAAGTTTAAGCTGTGGATACAGTTGTGTCTGTCTGTCTCAGAGTTTGTGTATTCAGTCTTTCACTGCCTTTTAAACTTCTCTGAAGAATTTGAATGCTGGATGTTGCTTAATCATTCCTTTCTCTCAGCACATGGAACTGGTGAAACTTCAAGGGTCACAATCTAATGTCAGTAACAAAGAACTGTATCTTTATTCATCCATCATTTCCAATCTCTGAATAGATCACACACATTTCCAGAATGCAGGAAGCTCTCAATGGAAACTGCTTCCAATTATTCCCCAATACAATTGTTCACACGTTACTGTGAACTACATTCCACTGACATTCCCAAAGCAGCCACAGAAAAGTGACTGGTTATTTTAAACATTGAAACTGAACTATATTAACTTACGATTCACTCACATTGTACAGAAATGTTGACCCTGTGGGATGACAGTTTGGGAGTAACATTGCAACATTAAGGTCCCCTGCGTATTGTGTTTGACAACATTTGCAGCATTTCCAAAATATCAGCGACATTGCTGTGTGTATTGTGTGAATCAAGCTGTGAAATATCCACACATATTGAACTCCCACTGCTGCTGCCTTTTCATCATTTATAAACACACAAACTAGAAGCAGGAGGAGGCCATTCGGCCCTTCCAGCCTGCTCCAACATTCATTATGATCATGGCTGATCATCAAATTCAACATCCTGATCCCACTTTAGCCCCAAGAGCTCCATCCAATTGCTGGGTAAAATTAGATCCCTGTTTGTTCCCACATTGAAGCGATCGAAGAGTGGATACCTCAAGTATTTCGATGCAGAGAAAACCTTCCTCGACACTGTCCCCACCAAACACACTCAGGACAGATACAGCACGGGGTTAGATACAGAGTAAAGCTCCCTCGACACTGTCCCCACCAAACACACTCAGGACAGATACAGCACGGGGTTAGATACAGAGTAAAGCTCGCTGTACACTGTCCCCATCAAACACACCCAGGACAGATACAGCACGGGGTTACATACAGAGTAAAGCTCCCTCTACACTGTCCCCATCAAACACTCCCAGGACAGACACAGCAAAGAGTTCGATACAGAGTAAAGCTCCCTCCATACTGTCCCCATCAAACACTCCCAGGGCAGATACAGCATGGGTGTAGATACAGAGTAAAGCTCCCTCTACACTATCCCCATCAAACACTCCCAGGACAGATACAGCACGGGGTTCGATACAGAGTAAAGCTCCCTCTACACTGTCCCCATCAAACACTAACAGGACAGGTACAGCACGGGGTTAGATGCAGAGTAAAGCTCCCACTACACTGTCCCCATCAAACACTCCCAAGACAGGTACAGCACGGGGTTCGATACAGAGTAAAGCTCCCTCTACACTGTCCCCATCAAACACTCCCAGGACAGGTACAGCACGGGTTAGATACAGAGTAAACCTCCCACTACACTGTCCCCATCAAACACTCCCAAGACAGGTACAGCAAGCACAACACGGGGTTAGGTACAGAATAAAGGTTCCTCTACACGGTCCCCATCAAACACTCCCAGAACAGGTACAGCATGGGGTTAGATACAGAGTAAAGCTCACTGTACAGTCCCCATCAAACAGTCCCAGAACAGATACAGCACGGGGTTAGATATAGAGTAAAGCTCCCTCTACACTATCCCCATCAAACACTCCCAGGACATGTACAGCACGGGTTGAGATACAGAGTAAACCTCCCTCTACACTGTCCCCATCCAACACACCCAGGACAGGTACAGCACGGGGTTAGATACAGAGTAAAGCTCCCTCCACAATATCCCCATCAGACAAACCAAGGACAGGTACAGCACGGGATTAGATAGAGAGGAAAGCTCCCTCAACACTCTCCCCATGAAACACTCCCAGGACAGGTACAGCATGGGGTTAGATACAGAGTAGATCTCCCTCTCCACTGTCCCCATCAAACACTCCCAGGACATGTACAGCACGGGTTAAGATACAGAGTGAAGCTCCCTCGACAATGTCCCCATCAAACACACCCAGGACAGGTACAGCACGTGTTTAGATACAGAGTGAAGCTCCCTCTACACTGTCCCCCATCAAACACTCCCAGGACAGGTACAGCACGGGGTTAGATACAGAGCAAAGCTCCCTCTACACTGTCCCCATCAAACACACCCAGGACAGGTACAGCACAGGTTTAGATACAGAGTGAAGCTCCCTATACACTGTCCCCATCAAATAATCCAATGACAGATACAGCATGGTGCTAGATTAAAGGAAAAGCTGCCTCCACATTGTGCACATCAAACACACCCAGGACAGGTACAGCACGGGAGAGAAAGTGTGTGTGAGAGAGAGTGTGTGTGTGAGAGAGAGAGAGTGTGTGTGAGAGAGTGTGTGCGAGAGAGAGAGCGTGTGCGAGAGAGAGAGCGTGTGTGTGAGAGAGAGCGTGTACAAGAGAGAGCGAGCGCGTGAGAGAGTGCGTGTGTGTGTATGAGACA
>NW_027590301.1:295000-300000 GCF_964213995.1 Mustelus asterias | reverse complement strand
AGACAGAAACAGAAAGAGTGTTTGAATTCTCCGTGATTAGACCCCTTAACGATAAACAACATGGTGGATGAGAGGGATAGAGAGGGAGAGGGTGAGAGGGATAGAGAGGGAGAGGGAGAGAGAGAGAGAGAGAGGAAGAGAGAGAGATGGAGCGATGCAGAGTAACAGAGAGATAGGGAGAGGGAGCAATGCAGAGAGTAACAGTTAGACAGTGAGGAATAGAGATTAATTCAGATGGGTAGTGAGTGTCAGGGGAGTCCGAGACGCTACATAAGCAAGGTAAAGATTTGAAAATGGAGGAGTGTTTCTTACCCACTTTTAAAAGACAATCCACACTCACACCAGTCACATTTCACACTCTCTGCTCAGTCCTGTGTTGGGGGGTGTTGAGTGTGGGGTCAGTGTTTGCTTTTCTCAAACCGCAGTGATATTCCCAACAAGGGCAAGACGTTTCAGTGTTTAAACATGTAAACTTTTAAAAACAAAAGCAGACAGGATTTGGTTAAATCTCACGGGATCCAGGGTGAGGTAGCCAAATGGATATAAAATAGGCTTGATGACAGAAGACAGAGGGTGGTTGTAGAGGGTTGTTTTTTTGGTCAAACTGGAGGCCTGTGACCAGCGGGGTGCCTCAGGGATCGGTGCTGGGTCCACTGTTATTTGTCATTTATATTAATGATTTAGATGAGAATTTAGGAGGCATGGTTTGTAAGTTTGCAGTTGACACCAAGATTTGTGGCATAGTGGACAGTGAAGAAGGTTATCTCGGGTTGCAATGGGATCTTGATCAATTGGGCCAGTGGGCTGTTGAATGGCAGATGGAGTTTAATTTAGATAAATGCGAGGTGATACATTTTGGTGGATCGAACCAACACAGGACTTACTCAGTTAATGGTAGGGTGTTGGTGAGAGTTACAGAACAAAGGGATCTCGGGGTACAGATTGATAGCTCCTTGAAAGTGGGGTCACAGGTGGATATAGTGGTGAAGAAGGCATTCCACATGCTTGGTTTCATTGGTCAGAACATGGAATACAGGAGTTGGGACGAGTTGTTGAAGTTGTACAAGACATTGGTAAGACCACACTTGGAATGCTGTGTATTGTTCTGGTCACCCTTATAGAAAGGAGATGATTAAGCTGGAAAGTGTGCAGAAAAGAATTACTGGGATGCCAAGGGGTCCTGATGGTTTGAGTTATAATGAGAGGCTGGATACTCTGGGACTTTTTTTCCCTTGAGTTGGCTTAGTGGTGTTCTTCTAGAGGTCTCTAAAATAATGAGGGCATGGATATAGCAGCTTTATAGAACCTTAGTTAGGCCGCACTTGGAATATAGTGTTCAATTCTGATCGACACACTACCAGAAAGATGTGGAGAATTTGGAGAGGGTTCAGAAAAGATTTACCAGGATGTTGCCTGGTAAGGAGGGCATTAGCTCTGAGGAGAGATTGGAGAAACTTGGTTTGTTCTCACTGGAACGACGGAGGTTCAGGGGCGACCTGATAGAATTCTACAAGATTATGAGGGGCATGGACAGAGTGGATAGTCAGAAGCTTTTTACCAGGGTGGAAGATTCAAAATCTAGGGGGCATAGGTTTAAGGTGTGAGGGGCAAGGTTTAAAGGAGATGTACAAGGCAAGTTTTTTTACACAGAGGGTGGTGGGTGCCTGGAACTCGCTGCCGGGGGAGGTAGTGGAAGCAGATACGATAGTGAGTTTTACGGAACGTCTGGACAAATACATGAATAGGATGGGAATAGAGGGATACGGTCCCCGGAAGGGTAGGGGTTTTAGTTCAGTCGGGCAGCATGGTTGGTGCAGGCTTGGAGGGCCGAAGGGACTGTTCCTGTGCTGTAATTCTCTTTGTTCTTTGAGAAGCTCGTCAACATCTTTTCCAAAAGGGAGGGCAGTCTAAAACTAGAAGACACAGGTTTAAGGTGAGAGGGGAGAGGGTCCAGAGGGCAATTCTTTTCACACATAGGGTGGTGAGGGATTGGAACAAGCTGCCAGAGGTCGGAGTAGAAGCGGACACAATTTTATATTTTAAAAAGCATTTAGACAGTTATTCTGGTAAGATTGGTATGGAGGGATTTGGGCCAAACGCAAGGCATTTGATACGAGCTTTATGGTTAAAAACTGGGTGGCAGGGAAAAGTTGGGCCAAAGGGCCCATTTGTATCTGAGCTCTGTTTTCTGCCCGGAAACCATTTCTCAATCCATCCCAGTATTTTCCAAATTTGTGGATTGGACACAGTAAATTGCCGTTTCCTGTCCAAAGCTGTGTTGGTTCGGTGGATTCAGGTAAATGTGTGGGGTTACGGGGATAGGGCTGGGTCAAGGGCCTTGGTAAGATACTGTGTCAGAGAGTCAGTACAGACTCGATGGGCTGAATGGTCTCCTTCTGCACTGCAGGGATTCTGTGACTCTACTATTATGATCCCTTTGTCATTTGAAGCTTCCAGCTAAAATGCTGACAATGCTGCCTATTTCTGTGCACTTTGGCAAACGTTCTGTCTCATCACCGGGCGACACGGTGGCACAGTGGTTAGCACTGCTGACTCACAGCGCCAGGGATCTGGGTTCGATTCCCCGCCTCGAGTAACTGTCTGTGTGGAGTTTGCACGTTTGCTAAATTGCCCC
Organism: Mustelus asterias; assembly: GCF_964213995.1. Classification (NCBI taxonomy): domain Eukaryota; kingdom Metazoa; phylum Chordata; class Chondrichthyes; order Carcharhiniformes; family Triakidae; genus Mustelus; species Mustelus asterias. The sequence goes on along the minus strand of NW_027590301.1, from coordinate 297,365 downwards.
TTAGTGTCAGGGGGATTCGGGCCTGGGTGGGATTATTGTCGGGGCAGGCTTGTTGGGCTGAATGGCCTCATTCTGCAGTGTAGGAATTCTATGACTCTTGGATCTTAAATGGCTGATAAATAGTGAAACTGAGACACAAACTGGGGCTTGGCAGCAGCAGACAGAATGGGAATCATTGCATCCTGCAGGGATTTTTATTACAGAATCAATTTCAGAAAATTTACAACTCAAAATTCACAACAGCAAAGTGTGGGATTGCAAATGGAATGATTAGCGTAGCCCTAAAGTTTAAAAGCTACAGATTGACATTCAGAAACAAGAGATGGCCTCACATCTTCAATTCTGTGATTGTCTGGCATCTCCTGCTCTGAATATTACAAAATCTCTGCCCCCTTCATGCGTCTGGAGACTTTGAAAGTTACGCAGACATTGGTAAAACTTTCCTTTATCTCAAGGCATCTCCTGTGAAATAGTCAACTTCTGCAAAGAGACACAATCTAATTGACACTTTCTGAATCTCCTTTCAAACAACCTCCCAACCCCACTGTGCAGGATGCAGGAATGTCACCTTTTGTCACATTCCCCAACACAATTGTTGACACGTTTTCGGGACAGGAAAAGTAGATTCAACTGATAGATTCTGAGCCCCAGGTTGAATCTTTAAGATGTAAAAATGAACTGAAAGCCCAGGTCTCTCTGTTCCTGCATCCATTTTAACATTGACCCATTGATATTAAATTGCTTCTCCTGATGTAAAATACCAGCTATCAACTTCAGGTTTGAACATTAATAAGCGACTGAGCATCAACTGTGAATTATAGAAGGTAGTTCCAAACTAATATCACACCTGGTGTGGCAAAGTGTTCCTGAATTTCACTCCAAAAAGTCTAAAACCCTAAACATTGTCTAAAATCCAATGTCCCCCAAGTCCTGTCCCCATCAAACACTCCCAGGACAGGGACAGCACAGGGTTAGGTACAGAGTAAAGCTCCCTCGACACTGTCCCCCATCAAACACTCCCAGGACAGGTACAGCACAGGGTTTGAGACAGAGTAAAGCTCCCTCTACACTGTCCCCAACAAACACTCGCAGGACAGGGACAGCACAGGGTAAGATACAGAGCAAAGCTCCCTCGACACTGTCTCCATCAAACACTCACAGGACAGGGACAGCACGGGGTTCGATACAGAGTCAAGCTCCCTCGACACTGTCTCCATCAAACACTCCCAGGACAGGTACAGCACGGGTTTAGATACAGAGTGAAGCTCCCACAACACTGTCCCCATCAAACACTCCCAGGACAGGTACAGCACGGGGTTAGATACAGAGTAAACCTCCCTCTATACTGTCCCCCATCAAACACACCCAGGACAGGTACAGCAAGGGTTTAGATACAGAGTGAAGCTCCCTATAGACTGTCACTATCAAATGATCCAATGACAGATACAGCATGGTGCTAGATTAAAGGAAAAGCTGCCTCCACATTGTGCACATCAAACTCACCCAGGACAGGTACAGCACGGGGTTAGATACAGAGTAAAGCTCACTGTACACTGTCCCCATCAAACAGTCCCAGAACAGATACAGCCTGGGGTTAAATATAGAGTAAAACTCCCTCTACACTGTCCCCATCAAACAAACCAAGGACAGATACAGCACAGGGTTAGATACAGAGTAAAGCTCCCTCTGCACTGTCCCCAACAAACTCGCCCAGGACAGGTACAGCACTGGTTTAGATACAGAGAAAGGCTCCCTCGATTCTGTCCCCATCAAACACTCCCAGGACAGGGACAGCATGGGTTAGATACAGAGTAAAACTCCCTCTCCACTATCCCCATCAAACACTTGAACAACAGATACAGCAGGGGGTTAGATATGGAGTAAAGCTCTCTCTACAATATCCCCATCAGACAAACCAAGGACAGGTACAGCACGGGGTTAGATACAGAGTAAAGCTCCCTCTTCACTGTCCCCCATCAAACACTCCCAGGACAGATACAGCAAGTGGTTAGATATAAAGTAAAGCTCCCTCGACACTATCCCCATCAAACACTCCCAGGACAGGTACAGCATGGGGTTAGATACAGAGTAAAGCTCCCTCGACACTGTCCCCCATCAAACACATCCAGGACAGGTACAGCACAGGGTTAGATACAGATAAAGCTCCCTCAACACTATCCCCATCAAACACTCCCAGGACAGGTACAGCTCGGGTTTAGATACAGAGTGAAGCTCCCTCGACACTGTCCCCATCAAACACTCCCAGGACAGGTACAGCACGGGGTTAGATACAGAGAGAAGCTCCCTATACACTGTCCCCATCAAATAATCCAATGACAGATACAGCATGGTGCTAGATTAAAGG
>NW_027590301.1:287500-290000 GCF_964213995.1 Mustelus asterias | reverse complement strand
TGTGAGAGAGAGAGTGTGTGCGAGAGAGAGTGTGTGTGCGAGAGAGAGTGTGTGAGAGAGAGTGTGAGAGAGAGAGTGTGTGTGAGAGAGAGAGTGTGTGCGAGAAAGAGTGTGTGTGAGAGAGAGAGTGTGAGAGAGTGTGTGTGAGAGAGAGAGTGTGTGTGAGAGAGAGAGTGTGTGCGAGAGAGAGTGTGTGTGCGAGAGAGAGTATGTGAGGGAGTGTGTGTGTGAGAGACAGTGTGTGAGAGTGTGCGTGAGAGAGAGAGTGTGTGAGAGAGAATGTGAGAGAGAGGGAGTGTGTGTGAGAGAGAGTGTGTTAGAGGGAGTGTGTGTGAGAGAGAATGTGTGTGTGAGAGAGAGTGTGTGTGAGAATGTGAGTGAGAGAGAGAGTGTGAGAGAGTGTGTGTGAGAGAGAGAGTGTGTGCGAGAGAGAGTCTGTGTGCGAGAGAGAGTATGTGAGGGAGTGTGTGTGTGAGAGACAGTGTGTGAGAGTGTGGATGAGAGAGAGAGTGTGTGAGAAAGAGGGAGAGAGAATGTGAGAGAGAGGGAGTGTGTGTGAGAGAGAGTGTGTGTGAGAGAGAGTGTGTTAGAGGGAGTGTGTGTGAGAGAGTGTGTGTGTGTGAGAGAGAGAGTGTGTGAGAGAGTGTGTGTGTGAGAGAGTGTGTGTGTGAGAGAGTGTGTGTGTGAGAGAGTGTGTGTGTATGAGAGAGAGTGTGTGTGAGAGTGTGTGTGTGAGAAAGAGCGTGTGAGTGTGTGTGTGTGAGAGAGTGTGTCGTGTGTGTGAGAGAGCGTGTGTGAGAGAGTGTGTGTCTGTGAGAGAGTGTGTGTGTGAGAGAGAGTGTGAGAGAGAGGGAGAGTGTGTGTGAGAGAGTGTGTGAGAGAGAGTTTGTGTGAGATGTGTGTGAGAGAGAGTGTGAGAGTGTGTGTGAGCGAGTGTGTGTGTGTGTGTAAGAGAGTGTGAGTGTGTGTGTGTGAGAGAGAGTGTGAGAGTGTGTGTGAGAGAGAGTGTGTGTGAGAGAGTTTGTGTGAGAGAGAGAGTGTGTGTGAGAGAGTGTGTGTGTGTGAGAGAGAGTGTGTGTGAGAGAGAGAGTGTGTGTGAGAGAGAGAGTGTGAGAGAGAGAGAGTGTGTGTGAGAGAGTTTGTGTGAGAGAGAGTTTGTGTGAGAGAGAGTGTGTGTGAGAGAGAGTGTGTGTGAGAGAGAGTGTGTGTGAGAGAGTTTGTGTGTGTGAGAGAGAGTGTGTGTGAGAGAGAGAGTGTGTGAGAGAGTTTGTGTGTGAGAGTGTGTGTGAGAGAGAGTGTGTGTGAGAGAGAGAGTGTGTGCGAGAGAGAGTGTGTGTGAGAGAGAGAGTGTGAGAGAGTGTGTGTGAGAGAGAGAGTGTGTGTGAGAGAGAGAGTGTGTGCGAGAGAGAGTGTGTGTGCGAGAGAGAGTATGTGAGGGAGTGTGTGTGTGAGAGACAGTGTGTGAGAGTGTGCGTGAGAGAGAGAGTGTGTGAGAGAGAATGTGAGAGAGAGGGAGTGTGTGTGAGAGAGAGTGTGTTAGAGGGAGTGTGTGTGAGAGAGAATGTGTGTGTGAGAGAGAGTGTGTGTGAGAATGTGAGTGAGAGAGAGAGTGTGAGAGAGTGTGTGTGAGAGAGAGAGTGTGAGAGAGAGAGGGAGAGTGTGGAGAGGGAGTGTGTGTGAGAGGGAGTGTGTGTGAGAGGGAGTGTGTGTGAGAGGGAGTGTGTGTGTGAGAGGGTGTGTGTGAGAGAGAGAGAGTGTGTGTAAAAGAGAGAGTGTGTATGAGAGAGTGAGTGTGTGAGAGAGGGAGTGTGTGTGTGAGAGAGAGTGTGTGTGAGAGGGTGTTTGTGAGAGAGGGTGTTTGTGAGAGAGGGTGCTTGTGAGAGAGGGTGTATGTGAGAGAGAGAGCGTGTGTGTGAGAGAGAGTTTGTGTGTGTGAGAGAGTGTGTGTGAGAGAGTGTGTGTGAGAGAGAGAGAGTGTGTGTAAAAGAGAGAGTGTGTATGAGAGAGTGAGTGTGTGAGAGAGGGCGTGTGTGTGTGAGAGAGAGTGTGTGTGAGAGGGTGTTTGTGAGAGAGGGTGTTTGTGAGAGAGGGTGTTTGTGAGAGAGGGTGTGTGTGAGAGAGAGAGTGTGTGTGTGAGAGAGAGTTTGTGTGAGAGAGAGTGTGTGTGAGAATGTGAGTGAGAGAGAGAGTGTGAGAGAGTGTGTGTGAGAGAGAGAGTGTGTGTGAGAGAGAGAGTGTGTGCGAGAGAGAGTGTGTGTGCGAGAGAGAGTGTGTGAGAGAGAGTGTGAGAGAGAGAGTGTGTGTGAGAGAGAGAGTGTGTGCGAGAAAGAGTGTGTGTGAGAGAGAGAGTGTGAGAGAGTGTGTGTGAGAGAGAGAGTGTGTGTGAGAGAGAGAGTGTGTGCGAGAGAGAGTGTGTGTGCGAGAGAGAGTATGTGAGGGAGTGTGTGTGTGAGAGACAGTGTGTGAGAGTGTGCGTGAGAGAGAGAGTGTGTGAGAGAGA